>NC_133664.1:88939896-89074896 GCF_037893015.1 Macrotis lagotis | reverse complement strand
TCCTTGATCTTATTGGGAATGCCTCTGTCCTATCCCCATTACATATAAGGCTTGCTGATGATTTCAGATAGATACTGCTTATTATTCTAAAAAACAATCCATTTATTGCTACATTTTTCTAGTGTTTTTAGTAGGAATGGGTGCTGTATTTTGTTGTATTGATATAATCATATGATTTCTGATAGGTTTCTTATTGATGTAATTAATTATACTAACTGTTTTCCTAATATTGAACCAACCCTGCATTCCTGGGGTAAATCCTACTTGGTCCTAGCCTAGTGATAATTTGTTGTAATCGTGCTAAGATTTTATTTAAGATTTTTTGCATCTATATTCATCAGGGAGATAGGTCTATAATTTTCTTTCTTTGTTTTAACTCTTCCTGGTTTAGTATCAGCACCATATTGGTGTCATAGAAAGGAAACTGGTATTTTCAAAGCAATATGCATAACACAAATGAAAATATGAAATCTCTTGTGGTTTTTCATTTTTTTTAATACTTTCTCTGGATTTCCTTCCTAGTGACCAACAGCATTTATGTGAATCAGTTTGGCTGTGGTTGTAGGATAGAGTTCTTAGCCATATCAGCTCATACAGGAATCCACATAAAAAGTAGATCCCTGAAAAAGGTATGGCAGGTGGGGCAGCTAGGTGGAGCAGTGGATAAAGCACTGGCCCTGGAGCCAGGAGGATGTGAGTTCAAATATGACCTCAGACATTTAATATTGCCTAGCTGTGTGACCTTGGACAAGTCACTTAATCCTATTGCCTTAAATAAATTAAAAAAAACTTTAAAAAAGATATGGCAGGTGGAGACTTCATCAATGATTTGAATTCCCTGTGGAACAAATTGCAAGAAATCAATAGTTCCCAAGAAAATGTCTGATGATTATGGGAAACATACCTACTGAGGAGAAGGCAATCAGTTTTCTTTTTAAAATAATATTCTGGTCAACTTATCTTTTTCCCCCCATAAGGACAGAGCCAAATTTTGGTGTTGGTGAAGTTTGTCTTTGGCACTCAAATCTCCATTGTGGTTGTTTATAATGATGATGTGTGTTTCTCTCCCTGTTCAGAACAGATATTCCTAGAAATAGAGAGAAAATAAGAACAATTGTCATTTAATATCATATCAAAAAGTAGCTTCCTAGCACCATTAGTTTTATAGCTAGAAGGGACCACAGTGGTCATGCAGCCTAACACCTCCCCCACCCCATCTTTAAGAAGTAAGAAAAACAAAGCCTAAGAAAGAGTAAGTGATTTGCCTAAAGGCACCATGATACTAAAGAGCAGATCTGAGATTCAACCCTCAGTTCCCAACCTACAAATCTGGAACTCTTTCCCTTCTCCATGAGTTATTTCTCCCAGAAATAGTTGAAGTTTTAAAAGGGGACCTAAAGGCAAAAATAGATTGCTAATGACAGGCTGGTAGATATTGATTACCTAGAGTGAGATAGTAGGAGGACCCTCCCCATTTCTTTTCAATCAGGTCCCTAGATGATCCCCTCAGCATAAGACTTCTGAGCTCAGGAGCCTGCTCTGTTTCTTACTATCTGTGGATTTCAGTTTCCCCATCTGTCAAATGAGGGAACCAGAATCATCTCTGATGTCCCTGACAGATCTAAATGTACTATCCTATGACAGCCCCTGTAGAGAGCTTTCAATGCAGAATTTTAAAGGCAGTATCTTGATTTCTCTACCCCTCATCTCCATGCTCAGCCCTGGTCTGTGCTCTGCATTAAAGACCAGAAGATAGATATGCTCTCTCTCCTTCCTCCTCTCATGTTGCCTGTTTTCTCCAGTACCACTTTCTACTCAATACTGTCTCCCCTCAGGGCTGGAATGGCTTGGCTGGGGAATCAGCCTGTGATTTCCCTGGCTAACTATCTAATGCAAGCTTTAAACTCACCGGCAGGTACTTTATCTGACTTTGTGTTTGCACAGTATCTAGAACAAAGCCAGCACTCATATGAATATTAAAGCATGTTGCTAATCAAGTAGTTTTTAAAGTAGGAGGGGAAAGTGGGCTGGGATTGCAGCACAAAGCCACTGGGTACTTTCTGATTGAAAGAGAGAGAGAAAGGGAGGGAGGGAAGAAAGAAGGGAAGGAGAGAAAGAGAGAGACAGACAGACAGACAGACAGACAGACAGAGAGGGACACAGACACACAGAGCCAGACATAAAAACAGAGAGACAAAGATGGACACAGAAGGAGAGGGAGGGAGGGAGAGAGAGAGAGAGAGAGAGAGAGAGAGAGAGAGAGAGAGAGAGAGACATACAAACAGATACAGAGAGAAGACAGAGAGTCAGACAGACAGAGAAAGAGAAAGGAGAGAGGGAAAGAGGGAAAGACAGAGAGAGGGAGAGAGACAGAGACACAGAGACAGAGACAAACAGAGAAAGAGAGAAAGAGAGAGAGAGAGAAGGGGAGAAGAGAGAAAAAGAGGGAAAGAGGGGGGAAGAGAGACAGACAGACAGAGAGGGTGGGAGAGAGACAAAAATAGAGGGGGAAGAGAGAGACAAAAATAGGGAGAGAAAGAGAGAGACAGAGAGAGAGAGAGACAGAGAGAGAGAGAGAGAGAGAGGTGGGCAGATGCATGCAGGTGACATTTCTCTGCTTGGCAAACAGTGTCTGATAATGAAGATTTCCCAGCCTCTTGCTTGAGTCTCACAATTCCAACACTCCTGGGAATTGGTCTTGCAGAGAAACAGGAGGATTATGCAGGTATTGGGCAGGCTCGATTTGCCAAACTCTGATCTTTCTGTGGACCTGAAATTTCTTTCAGGCTCACTGGTTGAATTTGGGGAAGGAGGAGCAGGTGGACATGTCTGTTTACTCCCCTGAGAAATAGGACCCATATCTTTGAGAAAGATATAGGGTCAGTGGTCATCTAAGATGTCACAGACCAGTTATACTTACTGTTCTTTCCTTTCTGTTAGGCCCAGGCAGGCATTCCAGACTTCATTAATTCTGCTTACCCCACTGAAGAATCTTGATGGTTTTTCCTAGTTAATTTATGTTTGTGTTACAACATTTAAATATAACAATGTTTTTCTCTATATAGAATGTTTTATAAAGCACATATACTTTTTTATTTAATGTGTATGTGTTTGTGTGTGTGTGTGTGTGTGTATGCTTAGAGACAGCATGGCACATTGGATAGAGAGTTGGACCTATAGAAAAGAGGATTTAGTGTCAAAACTCACCTTTGATATTTACTAGCTATGGAACCCAGGGGAAGTCACTTAAACTCTGAGTTTTCAGAGTGCTCAGTTTTCCAAGTTAATCTCTATAAGCCTCAATTTTTTCACTTATAAAATGAAGATAATAATACCTATGTCACATGGTTGCTGGGAAGGCCAAATGGCGGGTAGTCTGTGTGAAGCACTTTGCAAGGTTCTGCATATTCAGGAGTTATTGTTATTAATATTCATATACTTATCTATATAATCTCTTTTCCATTCATGCATCATAGACCTCTTCTATGTTAAGTTTTAGAGATGGAGGTATGAGGGCAGAAATTCCCATAAATTTGTCCTAGGTGGATCCTAATTCTTGAAAAAAGTAAGGGGAAAAATACATAGGTGATACCCAAGCTTTAATTCTCTCCCTCCTAATCTCCAACTCTGGGATTTCCCAGCTTCCTTCAAGTCTCAGCTAACATTTCATCTAATAGGAGCAACTTTTCCTGATTCTTCTTAATTCTAATGCTTTTCCTCTATTGATTATCTCTAATTTACTATATAGATATATATATATGCATATACATATATTTATGTACATAGCACATTCTGTTTGCATGTTGTCTCCACCATTGAACTATGAACTTCTTGATTGTTTTTGTTTGTTTTAGTTTTTTAATTTGGCTTGTTGTTGTTAGTTTTTTTTCCATTCTATGTATTTCCAATGCTTAGCACAGTGTCTGAAACATAGAAAATGATTAATAAATGCTTATTGATTAACTAATCTTCCTTTTCATTTTTCTTCCTCAAAATATTGCTAATCCTTTAATTAAGGAGACAGCTTGTAAAGTGAAGTGGTCAGAATACCTGGATTCTAACCCTCCTATTTACCTTGTGGCCAAACCTTGGTTAGGACATGGAGGTGTGGAATATTGGAGTTGGGAGGGACCTTAGAGATAATCTAGTTCAAAAGACTTATTTTGTAGATGAGAAGACAGAGAAATCAAATGACTTGTCTAACAGCAGATGGTTCTGGGCAGTTCTGGGATTTGAGCTTTGATTTTTCAATTTTATATTCAGAGCTCTATTATACAACCTGAGTCTTTCCCCTCAACTGCTCTCAGTTTTTTCACCTGTAAAATGGAAGAGTTGAACTACTACTGTATTTCTTTAGGGATTCATGAACTTGGTTTTTAAAAAATTATAGCTATTTCAATATTGAAAATTTTAATTCAAGTTTTCTTTGCACTTCTATGTATTTTATCTTATGAATTTGAAAACATTCTTCTGAGAAAGAGTCCAATGATTTCACAGATGGTCAGAGAAGTCTATGAAACACCAAAATGATGAAGAATCTCTATGCAAGAAACTTTTCTAAGAGGCAGAAACAAGATGGAAGCATGAGGGCAGGGATCCCCCAGAAACTTGTACCCCTAAAACTCCAAAAGTCATAAAATTATGCCTCTAGCCAAAATTTAGAGGGGCAAAAAGTGATACAATTTCCCAGCCCAAGATTAACTTGAAAGATCCAAGGAAAAGGTCTGTTCCACTGGAACTGGGGGTTGGAAAGAGCTGCAACACAACCCCATGCCACCAGATCCAGTCTTCCAGGAACAGCCCTCAGGGGCCTGGGTCTCTGGAAGCACCTGTTTCAGTGGCAATGGGGAGGGGAGGGGGGAAAGGGGTAGTTTACAGATCTCTTGGCCCAGGGGCTGCAGGGGATGGCTGGAAAGGGCAGTGAGAGAACTCTGTCATACCAGAGCACAGAGTCTTGGAGCAGCCCTATGGTGGGAACCTGCTGAGGCACCCGGCAGCTACTTCCAGTGTGTTCAGCCCACAGATGGTGGTGGGTGGGAAGATACTTCAGAGGTCTCTCGTCTATCCTTGGGGCAGGACTCTGCTGCTTTTCCCTTACTCAAATCCAGAGCCCTGTCTACTACTGTAGAGGAGCAGGGACCCTACTCACAGCTTCAGAGCAGAGGGGAGTGCTGGTGGTCATCCACAGACCAGAACACAGGTCAAGAGAGCAGTCAGAACCTCCCAGAAGACCTTGGAAGAATTAAAGTCCCTGGGAGGGATATCCCAAACACCCCTCCCCCAAAGCTTTGAAAGTGCAGTAAATCAGTCATAGACTAAGGAAATGAGCAAACAACAGAAAAAAAGAAAAATCTGACCTTAGAAAAGTACTTTGGTCCCATGGAGGATCAAACTATACACTCAGAAGATGACCAAGTCAAATATTATATATCCAAACCCTCCAAGAGAAATAGGAAATGGGCTCAGGTTACCAAAGAGCTCAAAAAAGACTTTGAAAAGCAAGTAAGGGAGGCAGAGGAAAAATTGGGAAGAGAAGTGAGAGCAATGCACAAAAATCATGAAAACCACGTTGGCAACTTGATAAAGGAGATACAAAAACATGCTGAAGAAAATAACATGTTAAAAACCAGCTTAGGTCAAATGGAAAAAGCAGCACAAAATGCAGATGAGGAAAAACATGCCTTAAAAAGCAGAATTTGGTCAGTTGGAAAAGGAGATTTTAAAAAGCTCTCTGAAGAAAATATCCTTCAAATGTAGAATGGAACTAAAGGAAGTTAATGACTTTGCAAGAAATCAAGGAACAATAAAACAAACCCAAAAGAATGAAAAACTAGAAGAAAATGTGAAATATCTCATTGGAAAAGCAACTGACCTGAAAAACAGATCCAGAAGAGATAATTTAAAAATTCTTGGGCTACCTGGAATTCATGACCAGGAAAAGAACTTGGACTTCATTTTTCAAGAAATAATCCAGCAAAATTTCCCTGAGATCCTAGAAGCAGAGGGTAAAATAGAAATTGAGTGAATCTTACCTCTTAAAGGGATCTCAAAAAAAACCCTATTATAGTCAAATTCCAAAACTCCCAAGTCAAAGAGAAAATACTATAAGTTACCAGAAAGAAACAATTCAGGGGGCAGCTAGGGGGTGCAGTGGATAAAGTACTAGCTCTGGAGTCAAGAGGACTTGAGTTCAAATCCACATTCAGACACTTAGTAATTGCTGAGCTGGGTGGTCAAGTCACTTAACCCCATTGCCTTAAAGTAAAATAAAAAAAAATTTTTTTAAAGAATTCAAAAAAAAAATAAAGAATTCAACTACTGTGATGCTATAGACAGGATTACATAGGATTTGGCATTGTCTACATTAAGGGCTCAAAGGGTTTGGAATATAATATTCTGGAAAGCAAAAGAGCTTGGATTACAACCATGAACCAACTACCCAGCAAACTGAACATCCTCTTTCAGGGGAAAGATGGACTTTCAAAGAAAAAGGGGGCTTTCAAACTTTCCTATTGAAATGACCAGAGTTGAACTGAAAGTCTAATCTCCAACTACAGCATTCAGATGAAGCACAGAGAGGGTGGACAGGAAAAACTAAGTATGAGGGATTGAATGATGCTGAACTGCATGGGGAGATGATACTGATAACTCATATGAACCTTCTCATTTATAAGAGCAGCTAGAAAGAGTCTATTTAGACAAGGCATAGAAGGAAGCTGAACATAATGATATAATATAAAGACAGAGTCAATGGGTGATAAAAGAAAGTACTGGGAGAAAGGGAAAGGGGAGGTAGAATGGGCTAAGATATTTCACATAAAAGAGTCAAGAAAAAGTTTTTTGCAATGGTGTGGAAGAGGGGAAGGTGAGGGGGAATGAGCGAGCCTTCATTCTCATCAGAAATGACTCTGTGATGAAATAACACACACATACACACACACTTGATAGGGTATAGAAATCTATCTTACCCTAGAAAAAAATGAGAGAAAAGGGATGGGATAAGGAGGAAAGGATGGGAGGAAGCAGGTGATAGAAGAGAGGGTAGTCAGGGGGTAGCTAGGTAGCACAGTGGATAGAGCACTGGCCCTAGAGTCAGGAGGACCTGAGTTCAAATCTGGTCTCAGACACTTAATAATTACCTAGCTGTGTGACCTTGGGCAAGCCACTTAACCCCATTTTCCTTGCAAAAAAAAAAGACAGAGTAGTCAGATACAACACACTTCTGAGGAGGGACAGTCAGGTGAATGGAGAGAGAATAGAATAGATTGAAGTGATGAGGAATAGAATGGAGGGATAGCAACTGTGGGAAAAGATATTGAAGCAACTTCTCTGATGGACTTACAATAAGAAAGCAACTCATCCCAGAGACAAGAGCCAATGGTATCTGAACCCAGGCTGAACTACACTTTTTTTCTCTCTTACATCATTTCTCTTGGGGTTTCTCTATCTTTTTGGGGGAAGGGGGTTTATGTTTACTTTCACAAGAAAGTAATAATTTGAAAATGAATAAACCATAAAAATTTTAAAAATATTTCTTCAGTACTCCTTCCTGAGATTAAAAACAAACAAAAAAAGAACTTCTGTGCTGGGTCATCTCTAAAGCTCCTTTCAACACCAACATTCTGTGTTATGTTAGAGGCAGCTAGGTGATCTAATGGCTAGAGCACTGGGTCTGGAGTTAAGAGGACATGAGTTTAAATCTGGCCTCAGACATTTACTAGCTATGGGATTCCACAGAAAGTCACTTAATTTCTGTCTGCCTCAGTTTCCTCAACTGCAAAATGGGGATAATAACAGCAGAATACTATAAAGATAATAGTTAAAATTGTTTAGTAGGGGTTTGACACATGCATAATAAGAGTCTGATAAATATTTGCTCCATTCTCTACTATATTTCTATGTCTCTGGCTTCAAATACTCCCAGACAATTTGTGGGGGGAAAAAAGGATTAGTTGTCAATGATTTACCAAGGCCACAAAGGATAAGGAAATTGCTCAGATAGTATCTATCTATTCTTGGAGCTGGGCCCCAGAGTATCCAGTCCTATTCATCTATTTGGGATGGATGAAATCATTCAAGCCACATGGTCTTAGAAGAGATTGAATCTCCCAGCACTATTCACTTCCTTTTTCTTATCTACCAATGAATAATAACAAGGGTTCTTATTAGCCAAAGGTCAACTCTGGAGGCACCTGGTCTAGCTTAGAGAAGGCAAGGTTGGGAGTTGAGCAGACCCAGCTAGTGAACTGAAGATTAGGAGATTGGACTCAAACCCCACCCTCACCTCCCTACCCCCAATGTCACTAAGTAGCTTCGTGACATTATATTTATCCCCCCTTTTAAAATCTAATCTTCAATTTCTTTATCAGTAGAATTAGAGAACTGGGACCTCCAAGCTCTAACAACATGCTACAGTTTTGTGAGTTCTGATAACAGGGATGCTACCAACCAGATAATTGTGTGACCAGCATTGGGACAGACAGGTCAGAGAAATAAACAGTGAAGATCAATTTGTCTTACCTTGATGAAGTGCTCGGGGTAAGAGCTCATTGAAACTCCAACTGCTTAGAATGTGAACTCAAAAAACTATATACATTTTCCCTTGTTTTGTTATTGGATGATAAAAGCAATGAGTAATAATTATAATAACATGTATATAGATATACATACATATATGTACACATATATGACTACAGTTTGTAGGATACTCTAACTTCATGATCATTTTCAAGTTTTTCAACAACTTTGTGAAGTACGTAGGTAGAGTCAGTGTTGCTATTCCCACTTAATGGCAACTACATGGAGAAGTGAACATACCTGAAGTCTGCAGGACCTGAGTTCAAATCCAGCTTCAGACACTTGACACTAGCTTTGTGACCTTGAACATGTCACTTAACACTGACTGGCATCCAGTGCCATCTCCAGTAGATCTGATTCATATCTGACCACTGGACCCAGAGGAGGGGGGAGGAGAATGTGAGGCTGGTGAATTGGCACAGTCCCTACCACCACCACCATTATATCCAATTCATGTGCTTGTCATGGCATCACCTCCCTGATGTTGTGATCTTCTTCAAGGACAAAGGGCAAACAACAACAGTGGAAAGGAAGAAGAAGGGCAGGAAACACACTGATTAAGCCTTTCCTATATTTTAGGCACTGTGCTAAGTACTTTGCAAATATTTCATTTGATTATCACAACAACCTTGGGATGTAGATGCTATTATGATGTCTATTTTACAGTTGAGGAAAGTGAGGCCAAGTTTAAATGACTTGCCCAGGGTCTTATAACTAGTTAGAATCTGAAGTTAGATTTGAACTTAGATTTTACAGATTCAAGGATCAATGCTCTATGGGAGACAGCCAATGAAAATTCGCTGAGTAGGGAGATGGAGTCTTTTCCTTGAGCAATGACCAAGATCACTGGATTTCACCAAGATCAGTTTGCTGAGTAAAGAATAGTTTGGAATCAGGAGAGACTTGAGACAGTCACCTAACTGCCTCTAGGTGCTTAAGTCAAAAATCTCAAAACTACTGTGTAAAAGAGTCAGAACTGAAGACCAGGTCTCCTGACTCCAAGTCCAATTCTTTTACCAGAGAAGTCCCATCTGGTTCTATGACAATGCTATAGACACCTAATTGGGTTGTGAAATCACTGAAGGCAACACACCTATTTTTAATTTTTATTACCCCTTTCATTTGTATGGCTGTTTATACTTGTTTTTGTGTTTGTTTGTTTGTTTTTGCAAGGCAAATGGGGTTAAGTGGCTTGCCCAAGGCCACACAGCTAGGTAAATTGTCTGAGGCTGGATTTGAACTCAGGTACTCCTGACTCCAGGGCCAGTGCTCTATTCATTGCGCCACCTAGCTGCCCCTGTTTATACTTGTTAAAGATTTTTTGTACCCCTTATTTCATTTCATTTTCTTAACAATCCTGCAGGATAAGATTGTAGAGCGTAGATATTGAACCATAAGGAAACTTAGAAGTTAACTAGTCCAATCATGTAGAGAAATCTGGCTTGTTCAACATTATATGGGTAATAAGGTAGGGTAAATGCTGTCATAACAGTTGGGTCCGTTTTACAGATAAAAAAACTGAACCCTAGAGATGTTCATTGACTTTCCTGGGGGGAGGAAGAAGGAGAACAAATTAGTTAAAGTCTAGAACTAACTCTAAAAACTCACAAGAAAATGTAAAAAAATTGGGGAAAACTGTTCTTATATATTGTCTTTTCAATGACTTACTTGGTTGCTATGTCTGTCCAGTGGAGAAGTTTTAAAGGTTGTTTTAGTAAGATGAACAAAGGTAAGGTGTTACTATATTATTACCTTGTTCTTCCCTAAAGTGATTTTGAAAGAACTACTGAATTGATAAGATTCTATATATTATAGTATGAAATAATTTTGATTCTTGTACCTGAAAGATAAATGATATAGTAAGATACTCAAATATAAAAAGAAGTGTTCTGTCCCTAGGGTACTCACAAGAGAAGAAAAAGGATTTCTTGCTTGTGGAATTCTCTCTTGTTTTATTTGATAAAACAATAAGAGTTGATACATAAATCCTCTACTCCTGACTAGATTTCCAAGGTCTCAGAGTGGAGTGGACTTCAGAAGTAGCCTCCACTTCTTCCCAGAAGGATGAGAAATATTTGCTTAGGTTCTTTCAAAGACTGAGGACAGAATGGAATAAGACAAGCCTAAAGGGGTTATGAGTTGAAAATAAATTGAAACTTGACTCTTTTGGTTCTAGGATTTTGAGATCCACAAAAGTAAATCATAGAAGTATATTTCTTCATTGAAAGACCAAACATGATAATTTCATTAGCAAACTAAGTTCTACATAATATATTTTTATATGGCTAGGCAGTGCTCTAAACAAAATTATTCTTTTATTTATTTATTTTTCCCAAATTTTATTGCCCATTAGTAATGTAGTTACTAATTTTAATTGGCTAAAATTAGGAAAATTGCTTAATTCGGTGGTATTTAAATCTCTTTTATATCTCTAACTATAAAGCAACCAAGTCTATTGACACCCAGATCAAAGTTACTAATGATCTCTTTATTGCCCAATCTTGTCTTACCTTTGCTCAATCCTCATCCTTCTTGACCTTTCCACAGCCTTTGATGTGTTCTTCACCCTCTTATCCTTAATGTTCTCTTTAACGTTTCTCAACACTGCTCTCTCCTGGTTCTCCTCCTAATTATATGACTGATCCTTCTTAGTCTCTTTAGATGAGTCTTCATACAGTTTACTCTCTAGAGTGGTGGATTATCTCCAAGGATCTGTCCTGAGCTCTCTTCTTATCTCCCATTATAATATTTTGTTTTCCCACTCTTCATCAGCTCCTATGAATTCAATTATCATCTCTATGCATATGAATCTCATATCTTCTTTCTAGTCCCCAACTCTTTACTGACCTTCAATCTCATATTTCCAACAACCTGTTGAGCATTCTAAATTTGGATATCTTTAAGACACCTTAAATCAACAAGTCTAAGACTGGACTCAATAACTTTTCCTTATGGTACTCTTATTATGGAGGACATTATCACCCTCCCAGTTTCTCAGGTTCACAACCTGGACATCAGCCTTGACTTCTCACTATCTCTCACCTCTCATCTCCAAGTTGCTGCCAAGATCTGTCAACTTTACCTTTGTAACATCTCTTGACTATGTCTCCTTCTCTCCTCTCATACTCCCCACCTGTCTAGTGAAAACCCTCTTTACCTGGACTATTGTAACAATCTATTGGTGGGTCAACCTGTCTCATGTCTTTCCCAATTCCAAACCATTCTCTACTCAGCAAACTGATCTTAGTGAAATCCAGTGAGCTTGGTTATTGCTCAAGGAAAAGACTCCATCTCCCTACTCAGTGAATTTCCATTGGCTATCTCCCATGCCTGGAATTCTCTCTTGTTTTCTCTCTGCCTTCTACTTCCCTAGTTTCTTTCATATCCCAGATAAAACCCTACCTTCTACAAGAAATCTTTTCTGATCCCCTTTAATGTTATTATCTTCCCTTAGTAATTATCTCCATCCTTTATATCTCTTGCCTGTACATAGATTTTTTTTGCAAATTATTTCTCCTATTAGTCTGTAAGCTCCTTGAGAGATCATATTTTACTTTTCCTTGAATCTCTATCATATGAATAATCATAATGCTTGATATGCTTTTTGACCTAACTGGCCCATTGTCTTGACCTCTCCTGTACACTGTATCCTATTGCCTCTACCTATTGTTCCTCTAAAGATCTCATAGATGACTCATTATGCAGGCAACTGTACATGCTTAGATGACAATGGATCAGTAATAAAAAGGATATTTTTTTTAGTTTTTTGCAAGGCAAATGGGGTTAAGTGGCTTGCCCAAGGCCACACAGCTAGGTAATTATTATGTGTTTGAGGTCAGATTTGAACTCAGGTACTCCTGACTCCAGGGCCAGTGCTCTATCCACTGCCACCTAGCCACCCCAGGGTACTTTTTTATTGTAGTATTTTTCCCCCTACCCACTGACATTTCCCATTGTCAATGGGGTATGGGTAGAAAGTTTAATGAAACTCAGACATAGAAGATACTACCTTAGCCTTTAAAGGATCCTGCTTTAGGATTAGTAATTTCTCTTCACAGTTTATGGATCCAATTTGAGAGTTAACTCAGAGGATGGGGCCAGTTTATGTTTGACTCTTTCCCCCTACTTTGTTTTTTACTTTCAGGTGATTCCACCAAAGAGATTTTTTCTCTGCAAGAAGATGGAGAAATAATGGAGGTCTCTGCTGATGTTTAGACCATGAGGTTAGAGTCTTAAAGGACATCTGAAACACTAGTGGCATTGACTACTCAAGATATGGATTGAAACAATCCAGTGAGGAAGGAACACTAGACAGCAGACAACTAGTAGTAACACCAAGGTTGATTCTTGGCACTGGTTTGAATGTCCACATCTTCACCTCATTTGAATGAGACCCAGACTGTATCTTGCCCTATTGATTAATGAGATTCATGAAATTCAAGTCTTATGAGAATGATGAGATTTTTAGAAGTTTGTTTTTCAAGCCACCCTTGGGAAAGGGGAAGGAGAAGAGGATACTATAGTCTTAAACTGTGAAATGAAGGGGGTTGTTCTGAAGTTTCACAAATGAGAAATTAGGGGGTGCCATCCCAAAGATCAGGGTTCTTCAAATGAAAATCTCCTAACTAACCCTGGAGGTGTAAAAGCTCAGATTTTTAATTTACTGGTCTGTAAAGTTCATCTCAAACAGTAATTGCCACAAGTTGAACACATAGTGTAAATTCAATAAGTGTTTGCTAAATAGAGACAAAGTGATATAGTGGGGGTGGGGTGTAAAAATACTCTGAAGTCAAAAGATCTGGGTTTGAAACATAGCTCTACCTCATACTAGTTATGTGATCTTGGATCAGTCTCCTGACTTCTCTAAGACTAATTTTCCTCACCTACCAAATTAGGAAGCCAAACCAAATTGATCAAATACCTTATGTGCCCATCAGTCTGCTAGGCACTGACATTCAAATTCAAAATGTAAACAGTCCCTGCCCTCAGGGGGATTCCATTTTGCTGAAGGAGGGAAGACTATGTAAAAACAAGTTAAAAACAAAACAAATACAAAATGACTTATTTCAGTGGGGTGAGAGGCATTAATAGCTGGGGAAAATACCTCTTGAAGGAGGCAGCATTTGAAGTAGTCAGAGTTCCAAGAGTAGTTGAAGAGCATTCCAAACATTGCAGATCTTGGGAGTGGAGAAAAGAGAACAGTTGTGAGAGGGTGGTAAGGAGAGAGACTTGAGGAGACTTGGTAACTGATTAGAATATGAGGGTACAATTAAAGCACTAGGGATGACTCTGAAGCTGGGAATCTTGATAACTAAAAGAATAGTGAAACTTTTAAAGATAGGGGAATTCAGAAGAAGAATGGGTTTAGAAGGAAAGATAAGATTTGTTTTGGATAGGTTGATTTTGAAATGCTTATGGGACTTGTACTCTAGGTGTAGATAGCTAGAAGTTATTGGAAGACATAAAACAAGAAGAAAAAATTTTAGAAGAAAAATGGGGGTTATCTACATAGAAATGATAATTATTCTGTATAGGCTGATGAAATCCCTTAGAAAGGACAAAGAAAAATGGAGAAGGCACAAGACAAAACTGTGAGGTATACATACAGATAGGTGCAGATGCAATGAAGACTGTCAGAGAGATAGGAAAAGAACAACCACAGAATCATGAAAATCCAGAGAGGAGGAGATACTTAACTGTGTCAAAGACTGCAAAAAGGTCAAATATGAAGACTGAGAAAAGTTCATTCAATTTAGCAATGAGATTTTTACAAAGAACATCTTAAGTTCTATAGTGGAGATTAGGCTACTTTGCAAAGTGAATGGGAAGTCAAGAAAATGGTGGCAATAAGTTTAGAAGGTTGTTGTTTAATGGTTATAGGGGCATTTAGGTGTCACAGTGGATAGAACACAGTCCCTTGGAGTCAGGAGGACCTGGGTTCAAGTTTGACCTCAGACACTTAATACTTAGTTGGGTGACCTTGAGCAAGTCACAACCCCATTGCCTTGCAAAACCAAAAAAAACCTGTTTATGAAAGGAAGGAGAGATATAGGATGAGAACTTGAGGATTATAGTCACTAGTAGAGTCAAATAGAGGTGTCATTAGAATAGGGGGAGATCTGGGCACATTTCTAGGCAGCAGGGAAGGAAAGAGTACCCAAGAGGTATGAATTAGGGAAAGAAAGGGACTAGCTGCTAGGAGAGGGGGCAGGAAATAATGGGATTAGAGATTCAAGGAAAAGGGTTGCATTGGCAAGGAGAAGGGCCTCTAATTGGAAAAAAAAAAGGAATACCAAGTAATGCTGAAGTGATCTGAAATATAGAGTTGGGGAGTCAAGAGAATCTCATCCATCATACAGCCTCATTTTTCTTTCAGTGAATTATGTAGTCAAATCCTCTGCTCAAAGGGCTGGAGTAGGGCAGGTAGCTGTAAGTAGTATAGGTGTTTTTAGGAGAGAAGAAATTTGAAACAGATAAATGGTATTCCTTCCTGCTCCAGATCTTCTGAATGAATGACTATTGTAAAGGATTTTCCCTTTTTCCTTTCCCACCTCCCACCCCTAGGACCTTATGCTCCAGTTAGTAAGCACACACGCAGGGAATGATGCTTTTCTGGGTATGTTATATGATGGGATTGACTTTCAGAATTCATTGGAGGTAGAATGTCAGCATACAAGGACAGAAGGAACCCTGTTGGGCAGAATGAATCATCGGGCCAGAGTCCTGGGTTTTTTGTTTATGACTCTCTTAGCATTTGGATTTAGGAAATCTGCAGTTAGAAAGACATGAGTTGGATACCATTCTTGTTTTCAATCTGAGTATGAATAGGCATGGCCTTAAATTCTAAATTTCTCTCATAAAAGAATGCATGACTTGTTCCCTTGGATTTCTTCTCTCTCAATAGTCCTCCAACTTTTTTTTTTTGGCTTTTTGCTTAAAAATCCCACCTTCTACTGGAAGCCTCTCCCAAGCTCTCTTCCCTTTGCTGATTATTTCCTATTTTTCTTGTACATTAGCTTGTTTGTACAGTTGTTTGCATATTGTTTCTCTCATTGAATTGCTCCTTTGCTGTTTTTTTTTTTGTATTCCCCAGCACTTAGCACTGATGCATAGTGATGAAACTGATGATGTCTGTCCTTCATTTTTGAAGCAGGCCATAACATCAGGGAGGTGATGACCAATCTCAGAAGGTCCAAATTCTCTCCTGCATTCCCACTTAGGCAAAATAGTAGCAGGTATAATGAAAAGGCTGATGAAACTGAAGCAGTAGACTCCAGTTCAAAAGTTGCCTCACTTTATAAGCTGTATAATCATGGTCTCTTAACCTCTTAACCTCAAAAGATCTGAAATAGATTTGAGCCTAAGTTACCAGCCTTATTTTCTCCTCTGATGTCATCTGGGTGCAGTAGCCAGATATGGATCAGAAGAACTGGAGATGACTCTGGGTGTGAAGCAATCAGGGTTAAGTGACTTGCCTAAGGTCACACAGTTATTAAGTGTCTGAGACTGAACTTGAACTCTGCCCTCCTGAATTCAGGGCCAGCATTCTACCTATTGTGCCATTCATTTATCCTTTAATTGAAGCTTATTGACTATTGTGCAATTTATGAAAGTCACACTTTAGCTCTTAGCCTTCCACATAAACAAATCAAAGAAATGAGGGAGGTTTGTCTTTGATGCCCCTAAACTTTTACTTTTTGTTTTTCCAAGGCAAGGGGATTAAGTGACTTGCTCAAGGTCAGAGAGCTAAGTATTAAGTATCTGAGGCTGAATTTGAACTCACATCCTCTTGACTTCAGGCTGATACTCTATCCACTGTGCCACCTAGTTGCCCCAATGCCCCTAAATTTTCCTAAGATGTTTTTCTCTCATTTTAAAACCGCACCTATAGGTACACAGAGCTCACAAGTTGCAACTAAATATGCTTTGAAATTTGAAGTCAGAAAATCTAAATTTGAATACTGGCTCTTCTATTCACTACCAGTGTGGCCTCCAAGACAGGCCATTCACTGCTCCTGGTCTTAAGTAAAGAGTGTTATTCTAAAAGTCTCACAGGTTCTTTTGAGGTCTTTTTGTTTGTTTTTGCAAGGCTATTGGGGTTAGGTGACTTGTCCAATGTCACACAGCTAGTAAACATCAAATGTCTAAGGCTACATTTAAACTCAGGTCCTCATGAATCCAGGGGAAGGTAGCCACCTAGCTGCCCCATTCTTTTTAGGTCTATTCTATGATCAATGACCCTACTATGTGCAGTTCACTTTGTTAGTTTTTGTGAAGATTCAAGGACAAATAAGACAGACTCCCAGTATTACTGGCATTTTAAGAGTTAGTAAGATTTAACCTGAAGAAATGAGCCATTAACAGTGAAATTTCAGCTTTCAACAGCCATCTGGAATAGACTTTTTTGACAGAATGACTTCAACAGGGTCCCTTAAACCATATTAACTTATTCTCCCTATGTGGGTTGTCAGCCTAACCCTACTTGCATTCCAGAGACCACAGCAGGCAGTATTCAGCCCAAGATTTTGGAGTCCTGGTTTTGAAGTCTACCAGAAAAATGATGCCAACTAGCTCATTTTCATCCCCAGAGAAATATATGGTCAGGAGGTTTGAGGGAGAGTGGGAAAAGAAGGGGCAGGAGGGCATCTATTCCCATATGGCCCCATGGAGACTTGTGCATCCTGATCCCATTAGCACTAATCGGATTTGCATGAGGGAATCTCTGCAGGGTGAGAGTGGAATATGTAGGTAGTAATGCCCTTTGAGGCAAATATTTATGAATTTAATATATTTCATTTTTATTTCACACAAAACAAAATAGTCAAGAGAAGTGAAGTGGGTAGGGAGGAAAAGGAAAAGAAAACAAAATCAAAGGCATAAGGACACACATTAAAAAATCTGGAATAGAGCCCAAAGTATTTGCTAAAGTGGCCATAACTGGTTTGAGGTCCTAAGCATCTGAATATGAGTAACTGCATATGGCGGTCTTTGCCATATGTCTTCAGCAATTCAACAAAACCGGATGGAAAAATTTATTTTTGCTGACTTTTTAAAAAAAGATTTTGTTGTATGAAAAAAAAAATGATGCCATCCCTCTGAAAGGCAGCCAGTTTAATAGATACCCAGGGCTTACCCTCAAGTTCACTGCCAGATCCACCATAAGTACTTTATGACAGATTTGCCACTCGTTTGAGAAGCAGTCCCAATCCCAATTGTTAGAGCTGATATATTTATCAAAGCTGCACTCCTTCAGGGTCTTATGGGTAACCTCTCTCAGTTCTTAGCTGGAGCAAGTAGGAAGGGAGCCCTAAGGAGCCCTGGAGAAGGGATGAAGGCATGGTTTTGGAAGGATAAGCTGCTAAGGTGACATTTAACAGCATTTCAGGAATTTGGAAGTACAGATGTGTTTTAAAAATAAACCTTCCTTAGGGATAAGAAATCTCTCTAGCTACATTTAAAAGACACACCTCCCTCTCCTTCAATTCCCCTCCTCCATTTCTTCAGCCCTTATGAATCTCATCCCTGGGCATTAGCCCAAGGGAAGAGCTTTGGTGCAGTCTACTTTAGTACAGATGCCTGGAGAGATGGGCTTCAACCCCTGAGCCAACTATTTCTTGGCAGAATGATGAAATTTCCAATTAACCGGAAAGGTCTCTTAAAATACCCTACGGACATCTAAGGGAAATTGGGCCCTATGAGCATCTTCTTTGTCTCCCAGAAGCAAACACCCATTAATATTGCCCTTCATAAATCTTTGCAAGGGCAGAGAGAGGAAGTTTAAATTCTGGGTCACCAGACAATTGTCAAAAAAGGATACCCTTTACCACTGGTTAAATGTAAAATCAAATCTCAGTGGACAAGGGCCTCTAATTATTCCTCTTTCTTGATCCTGAATCTGAGTTTAATAATGTTGACCCCTCACTGCACTCCTACCTCATTCTCTCCTTCTCTCTTGACTTCTATGAAATGCCTCCAAAATCGAGTTTTCTTGCAAATTTTCCGGCCCTTCTCTTCTGTTCTACAACTCTATTTCCCTGTCCTTCTCTCCTCACATCCAAAAAGGTATTGGCCAATAATAGGGCCCAGTCCAAGCCTCACTAGCTCATTGTTTAAATTTTGATGGCTCAGAGTGTGTAAATAGCAACTGTTTCTGTTTTAGCCTGGAAATCTGAGTGTCTTCCCCTCCCAGATTAATTCCTTTAGGAAGGCAAACTAAGCCATCTTTGCTTCAGTTTTTGCTTACCCTTTAATTTATTGAATGGAGATTGCCTCAGACAAACTGAAACCCCAAAAGGATATTAGGTTAGAAAGACCATACTCTCCCACTGCATTGGGACCATCGTCAATCCTATTGAGTTATGTCTTGCCCCTGGACTCCATTGACTCTGGAAGAAAGAATGAGGCAGGGGGTGGCTAGGTGATGTAGTGGATAAAGCACCAGCCTTGGAGTGAGGAGTACCTGGGTTCAAATCCGGTCTCAGACCCTTAATAATTACCTAGCTGTGTGGCCTTGGGCAAGCCACTTAACCCCGTTTGCCTTCAAAAAAAAAAACCTGGAAAAAAAAAAGAATGAGGCTGATGACGTTGCACGGGCCTAGCTCACTTAAATCCAATTCATTTGCAAGTCAAGACATTACCCTCTTGAAGTCCTTGGTCTTCCTCAAGAACAAGAACAAAGAACAGTCTAACCAGTTGGCAAGTTTTAACTACATATCTCTTCATTCTGCCCCAGTCATGAGCACTTCTCATTCTCCTCACATTATATTGTACTTTAGCAGTATATATTTTGTATTTGCTTATTTCTGAATTATGTAAAATTCTGGAGGAGAAGGAATGATCTAATTTTTGTCTTTGTAACCCCTGTGTTGATTCACAACAGGTACTTAATACACATTAAGTGAATTGAATTGAGGATATGATCTAAACTTTGGAATGATTGAGATTGATTCCAAAGAGGCATGAATTTAGGGTTAGGGACAGGGGGAAATGGAGACTACCTATGCAGGAAGTAGAATGACATATATATGGAAGAGAGAGTTGGTCAATTTGGCTAAAATATAGACTGAATAAGGCAGAGCAATGGCAAATTAGTCTGGAAAGATAAGTCAATCACATCAGGAAGTTTTCCGAATCAAATAGATGTTAGTTGATATGCTCTATACTGAAGGTAATAGGAACCCACCACAGTTCTGTTTAAAGCTATCCTCTAGTAGTATCAGTTTAATAGATACGTAAAAAATGGAGTAGGGAGGAGAGAGTGAAGACAGGGAGACTAATTAAATCATGCAGTCATCCAGATAAAAGGTGATAAGGGCTTGAATTTCAGTGGAAATCCTATGAGTGGAGTAGAGACCAAGAGATATGGTGAAGGTAAAATAAATAGCTGTAAATGTTCTTCCCTCTCCACCCAACCATGAGTCTATCCTAATCCTCTCCATTGCTGAAGGACTTGTTCCAATCCTGCCTCATACACAAAGCTTTTGCTAGTCATTCTGCCTGCAACTCTCAATTTAAGATATACTCAGTATACATTTTGTATTTATCTATATGTGCACAAGTAGTCTCAATTCTCCTTCTCCAGCAGAATGTGAGCCTCTTGAAAGCTTGTTTTTTTGTCTATCCCCAGTAAAGAATTCTGGAAGCATAGCAGTGGTACAGTGGCTAGAACACTGAGCCTGGAGTTAGGAATACTTGAGTTCAAAGTTGACCTTAACGTTTATTAGCTAAATCACTTGACTCTTGTCTGCCTCAGTTTCTTCAATTATAAAACCTACCTCTCAAGATCAAATGAAATAATAACTAAAGTGCTTAACAGTGATTGACACATAGTCATTAAACAAATGTTTATTGAATTGAATTTGTTAGCTCTTCTCTCTCTTTAGTGCCTTGATTATTCCCTCTCCCTGTCTTCTGTTTTTATTCCTTTACACTAACTTCTTTAAAGAGCTAATTTAGTCACTTTTGTAATGAGTTCCCAGACTCAAGCTCAATCTTGATCTGCTCCCCCAAACCCCTGTTCAAACCTGTTGCCAACTGAAACCGCAGAGATATTATGTTGTCACCTCAAATTCAACATTTTGAATGTTGACATTATCTCTAAATTAACTGCCCTCAGCCAAGTACCAATGGCTTCCAAGACCAGAGGCTTGAAATCAACCATCATTCTCCAATTTTTTTTCTGCTTTACGTATCCAAATCCCACTGATATCATCATTGTATCTTAAAAAAAATTTTTTTTTGTTTAACAAAAATCTGTCCAGGAAATTCATACATTGTCCATTTCAAAACAAAACAAAACAAAAAATCAACTCAATTTGTACCTGGAATCCATCACCTTTCTGTCAGGAGGAGCATTAGCACATTAGCATATTTTATTGAGTCCTCTGGAACTGTGGCTGAAAAGAGTCTTTCAAAGATTTTCTGAAGTCTCTCAAAATTGTTGCCGTTGCTTATAACAATTGTTTATAACAATTCCTGACCTCATTTGGGGTTTTCTTGACAAAGATACTAGAATAGTTTACCATTTCCCTCTCCAGTTCATTTTACAGATGCAGAAACTGAGGCTAATAAAGTCAAATGACTTGCCCAGGTCCACACAGCTAGTAAGTGTCTTCAGGTCTGAATTTGAACTCAGACCTTCCTAACTTCAGACCTGGCGCTCTAACCATTGTGCAACTTACCTGTTAACAGTTTTATAAATTGTCCTTCCAGTTAGACTCACTTTACCTTGTATGAATTCATACAGATAATCCTAGGATTTCTGAAAACTATCACATTAATTTTTTTCTAGTATAATAATATTCTATCGCAGCCATATAGCATATCCTATTGAAACATTTCTCAACTGATAGAGACATCCTGTTTTCAATTCTTTGTCATCCCAAAAAGAGCTTCTATAAATATTTTTAAATATATGGGTCCTTTTCCTCTAGACCTAATAGTGTTATTGCTGGGTCAAAAGATTTGAACAATTTAATAACTTTTTAGTCATTTTTCCAAATTGCTTTCCAGAATGATTGGATGAGTTCATAGATCCACCCACAGGTGCATAAATGTACCTGCTTTCTTTTCCTACTTCCCCTCCAGAACCATTAATTTCCCCTTTTTGTGGGAAGTGAGTAGGGTGTCAGTGAAGATTATAAAGTAAAACCTCAGAATTGTTTTAATTTGTATTTCTCAGGGGCAGCTAGGTGTCGAAATGGATAGAGCATTGGCCCTGGAGTCAGGAGTACCTGAATTCAAATCTGGCCTCAGACATTTCTTTCTTTCTTTCTTTCTTTCTTTCTTTCTTTCTTTCTTTCTTTCTTTCTTTCTTTCTTTCTTTCTTTCTTTCTTTCTTTCTTTCTTTTTTAGGTTTTTGCAAGGCAAATGGGGTTAAGTGGCTTGCCCAAGGCCACACAGCTAGGTAATGATTAAGTGTCTGAGACCGGATTTGAACCCAGGTACTCCTGACTCCAGGGCAGGTGCTTTACCCGGCCTCAGACATTTAACAATTACCTAGCTATGTGGCCTTGGGCAAGCCACTTAACCCCATTTGCCTTGCAAAAACCTAAAAAAAAAAATTTGTATTTCTCTGATGATTAGTTAGAGCATTTTTATGGTTATTGATAACTTGTATTTCTTCCTCTAAATACTACCTATTCATATCCTTTGACCAATTTATCCACTGGGAAACTTCCTTAGGATTTTTAACTAGTCCCTTCTTCACTCCCTCTGCCTCCCTTCTAGTCTAGGCCCTTATGACATTAATCTGCATTATGAAGACAACCTCTTAACTAATCTCATTATCCCTAGCTTCTCTTGGGGCTCTCAACTTGAAATTTTTCACACTGCTGCCAGACTAACCTTCTTAAAACACTACTATCATCATGTCACTCCTCTGAATAAGAGTTTATGGCAAAATCCCTTTGAGTATAAGGTCAAATTTCCTATAGTGGAATTTAAAGCTGAACACCAACTGGTTTTGCTTATCCAGCCTAAATTACCCACATCCTACAGAGCCTGCATTGCAGTTTGGCTGATATTTTAACTTCCACATGCTACTCATGGCTATACCTTCATAAAAGAGCCATTAGCTTAATTTTTCTTGGCTGATATCTTCCTCTAAAAAGGGTGAGATAATTTGGTATTCAAAATATTTTCCTTGCACACCCTCTCCAAATGTCATCATTTGTGATGGTTACAGATCTTTTGTGAGATTCATGATGCTCATGCCATGTTGGTCTTGCCGCCATGGTTCTGGCAGAGAATGCATGTATGTTCTGGTCTATGTACTGGCCTTATCTCTTGCTATGACTCCAGAAGTCACTTGTGGTAACTTTGTCACAGAGTGCTGCACTGGCTATTAGTACTGCTGTACTGTCCTCACTCTGTCTCACCCGTGGATGTGGCTATTTGGATACTGTGACTTCTCCCTCTTTTGACCTCTCTCTCTGTTCATAGTGTTTCTAGGCTCTTAGTAATCTTGTTCAAACCTGAACTGATGGAGGATCCTACTAGCATTGCTCTCTGTTTTTTTCCTTATCAATCCTCCTTCTGGTGCATTTTTAGAACACTGGGGGAGTATTTCAGGCAAAGTTGGGCTCCTCTAGGACTGTTCACATCACCAACATAACTGAAAATAACCCAACCTTCCATCAACTATACAAACTATTTCCATATTGACTCAGAATGTGAAAACAAGAATGGTCCCACAGTCAAGACTACTTGTTCACTATGAATTAAACACACTTTTATTGATTTCAAAGTTATATCTGAGTACTTTCATAGTTATGTCAGATTCACTTTGAAGAAATATTGTAATGGAGCTGATTATCTGAGTCAGAGGTAGATCTGTAGTATTCAAGAATACATAGAATGTGATATGAAACAAACCTCTTGACAGAAATTTGACCCACAAAATCCAGAAAGAAAAGCCAGGAGAAAGAACATCTACCTCAGGATTTGTCTTTTGCAGCTTTGGGCACAGGTGTGTGAGCAGAAGAACCAGCCCAGCTGACAATAGCAAGAAGGATGACCTCACCCCATGGTAAAGCCCACCATTGATTGAAGGCAAAAGAATTCAATAGCTCCAACCCCTCCCTTCAAGCTAAGGGAGAAGGCTTCAATCAAGGTCACAGACATGCCAGAGAAAGCAACCAGCACCTCCTACTGACCAGACAGAGAAATTGCACTCAGTGAGTAAAGCCTCTAGCAATCCCAACACCAAACCCCTGTGAGCCAGTCCCTCCCCAACTCAAGGTCTTAGCAAAATGAGGAGGGGTCAGTGGAAAGGTGGATCCATAGAAAAATTCTTGGAAGGAAAAGACCCTAACTCAGAGAGACCTAGAACCCTTGAGAAGAATATGATCTGGTCTACAGTACAGAAAAACTCCCTTGAAGAATTAAGGAAGGAGTTTAAAAATCAATTGGAAAATTTGACAAAAGAAACCCAAGTGAAGATTAATACCTTGCAACAAGAAAACAAATCCTTAGAAAATACAATTGGACAAATACAAAATGAGAATAAATCTCTCAGATCCTCAATTGGGCAAATGCAAAAAGAAAATAATTCTCTCAGAACCTCAATTGGTCAAATGGAAAGCTCTTTCAAAAGTAGAATTGACCAATTGGAAAAGGAATTGCAAAAGGTTAATGAAGAAAACTCCTCCCTAAAAAAAAGAATGGAGTCTGCAGAAACTAATGACTTCATGATACAGCAAAAGCCTGTCAAACAAAATCAAAAAATAGAAAAGATAGAATAAAATGTAAAATACCTCATCAGTAAAACCATTGACCTCAAGAATAGGTCAAGAAGGGGCAACCTGAAAATTATTGGACTTCCTGAAAACATTGAAGAGAAAAAAAGCCTGGATTTAATATTACAGGATCTAGTGATGGAAAATTGCCCTGGTATCATGGAACCAGAGGGCAAAGTAGTTATTGAAAGAACACATCGATCCCCTCCAGAAAAAGATCCTAAAATGAAAACACCAAGGAATGTTGTGGCCAAATTCCAGAACTATCAAATAAAAGAGAAAATCCTGCAAGCAGCTAAAAAGAAACAATTTAAATATCAAGGAGCCACAGTAAGGATTACACAGGACCTGGCTGCATCAACATTAAGGGATTGAAGGGCCTGGAACAAGATATTTCAAAGAGCAAGGGAGCTTGGAATGCAGCCAAGAATCCACTATCCTGCAAAGCTGAGCCTTCTCTTCCAGGGAAAAAGATGGACATTTAATGAAATGGAAGAATTTGAAAAATTCCTGATGAAAAGACCAGAGCCTTAGCTTCTTAGTTCAAGAGATGCATGAAAAGGTAAAAAAAGGGGGGGGATGGTAAAAGTAAAAGAAAAAAAAACTGCTATCCAACAAGTTGAAATCGGCTATATCCCAGCATGGGGAAAAAGATTCTCATAAATCTTGAGAATTGTAACTCTAACAGAGAGGATATACCTAGCCAGAAGTTATGGACATTCATGACCTATCCATCAGACTGCTATCCAATGGGATATAACTGGCTTTAACCCCACTTGGGAGAAAGACCCTAATAACTCTCAAAAATTTCAACTCTATTAGATAGAATGTACTTAGCTAGAAGTGACAGATACTCAGAATTTTCTATGACTCAGATAGAATTATTTTTAAAAACACTACCCCCTTTCAAATCCAGTCTCAGACACTTAATAATTACCTAGCTGTGTGGCCTTGGGCAAGCCACTTAACCCCATTTGCCTTGCAAAAACCTAAAAAAGAACAAAAAAAAACAAAAAAAAACAACTACCTCCTTAAAAAGGGGGACAGGAAGGAGATGGGAGGAGGGAGGGGATTGAATGGGGTAAATCTCATTACATTAAGAGGTACATAATACCTACGGTAATAGAGGGGAAGAAGGGAGGAGAATCTTCTCATCAGCCTTGGCTTAAAGTTAACTTACACATACTTAGTTAACTTAAAAAACATCTAACCTTTCAAGTATTAAAAGGGGGAAAGGGGAGTGGGGAACAGAGAAAGGGAGGGGGAGGGGGAAAGGGAAACTAACAAAAGGAAGGGAGGGGGAAAGGGGAAAGGGGAAAGAAAGGGGAGGGAGTGAAATAGGAGGGCAAACACACTGAAAGGGGTGATATTCAGAAACAAAATACTAGGGAATATGGATAAAGGGAGGGGAAAGGGGGGAAAATACAAACATAGGGAAGATAGTATGGAGGGCAATAAAGAATAAGTTATCATAACTTTGAATGTGAATGGGATGAATTCTCCCTTAAAATGTAAGCAATAGCAGAATGGATTAAAAACTAGAACCCTACAATATGATTTCTCTCTCAACACACTCAATTTAGATCAATGTACAACATGGAAACAAAATAAAGACTGACAGATTGCTTTTCATTCGGGGGAGGCAAGATTGGGAGAAAAAATGTAAAACTCAAATAAAATCTTTAAAAATAAAAAAAAATTTAAAAAAGAATACATATAGAGCGGCTAGGTGGCGCAGTGGATAAAGCACCATCCCTGGAGTCAGGAGTACCTGGGTTCAAATCCAGTCTCAGACACTTCATAATTACTTAGCTGTGCAGCCTTGGACAAGCCACTTAACCCCATTTGCCTCGGAAAAAAAAAAAACCTAAAAAAAAAAGAAAAAAGAATACACAGAATGTGAAAATGGAAGGAGACTTTCTAAGTCCTTTAATTTAAAGATGATGCAATTGATACCCAGACAACATAAGCGTGAAAGATAGAATAATACCATGGAAAATATACTAGATTCATACTCAAAAGACTAGCTATGTGACCATAGGAAAGTCTCTTAACCCCTCTGAGCCTGTTGGGATTCGCTGATTTCTAGGTCCTTCCCATATAATAATCCTGAGTCTATAAAATATTCAGCTCTTTAGTCAGGTGTTCTTAGACTTTCATGATGATTCAACATTTATCTACTCCTGCTCAAAATTCCAGCTCTTCATGTCCTCAAAATTACCTTGTCCATGGATGCTGTCTATGTCCTAGGTCAGGACTCAGCATTTTAGTCCTCAGGACCATTCAGAGTCATCTTCAGGAGATGCAGTATTGGGATCAAAGCTTATTCATCTTCTTTGATGAGATGAGTTAGGATATGTCAAAAGTATTCATGAAGGGGAAAAGAAGCAAGAGAGGGGTTTCTGGAGGGACAGAAAATGGAAGTCATTATATATATATGTATATAGTGGAAGGACAACTGGAAATGAAGTCAAGTGGATCAGGATTCAAGTTCAAACTCCTAATAATTCATTATATGACTGGACAAGTCAAAGGTGGGATTTGGTCCTATATCCAACAAACCAGTATTATCTCTCTGACCCCATGATATAGTCAGTCTAAGATTTAATAGGAAAAGGTTTTCTCTACTGAGCCAACACATATGAAAATGTTCCATTGTTCTCTCTACATAGTAAAACCCAATTATCTGGAATTTCTGACTGTGACTAAACTCTAGGCAAGATTTGGAGCCACTTAGTTCTATTAAAGGCTCCAGAAGCTGGTAATTGAAGTTGGGATACACTATCAGGGGTGTGAATCTGTAGTCAGAATTTCAATGTCACCTTAAAAGAATATAGCCTGCAGTTATAAAAAACTGACAATCTGTTAGATACATCAGTGACTTGTTCAGCATAGATCAATGAATAGAACAAGGCCTATAACCATATTTTTATCATGAGTTAAGTCAGACTATTCAGAGGACTGATTTCTTTTTCCCTCAGACTAAAAAGAATTCACATTTTTGAGACACTAAGAGTTATCAAGCACAGTTGTCAATTAAAAAAAAAATGTGCCACTCAAATACACATGAATGTTCCATCTGGCCTACTACCAAAACAAGGCAAACATTAGATCGTCCCTAAATAGCATCTCTCAGGTCCTACCCAGCATTACAAATTTACAGGACCCTAATGTTAAAGTGAAACAGCTCTTGTCAGCTCTGTTTGGGAATGTCAGTGATATGATTTTCTTTGATCACCTTAAACATTTCAGGATCAGTCAACACAATTTTAATCTTTGAACATTAATGGTGCTTTACCTTCCAGGAGGAAATCCCCCTTTCCTACATGTCACAAAAACAACAATAAGGATTTGCCATTTGCAAATTGAGATGTCAAAGTATGGGTATGTCAGATTTCATAAGAATCTACTGCCCTTACTGCCTACTAGAAAGATGCTTAAGGTCTGAAGCTGTAATATCTACTTATCTCAGTGAGTTACTGAAAGCATTTACCCCAAATTATTTGCCAAAGTTGATTCCAAACCATTGAAGAGATCAAGTTTTGGGGGATACTTCTAACATCTTACTAGACTATTGCTTACAATCTTAGTATTGTTGTATCTATTGTTAGCACACCATAACAATATAAAATAGAACAATGTTATTTTGCTTAATGGGAATTTATTCTATAGTACACCAGAAGGTAGTCTGGGCCTGGACTCTATAACAGATTTATTTTATACCCATTTCTAGAGTTCAGTAAATGAAGGTAGTTGTCATGAGTCCTATGCTGCTAAGAGGAGCAAATAGATGAAAATGCAGAGAAAAAATACAGGATGGGGGTGGGGGGAAGGAAATATGCTCCCATAGAAGGGTATGAAAAAAATGCAAGGGTGAATAATGACCAATGACTTCTGGGCAACAAAAAAATCCCCTCTTCCCTTCTACAATACCCTCAGGCTTTTTGTGTTACTGTTTTGACATTTCTTTGTTTTCTTTCTTCTTCTAGGCTGCCCTAAATGTTTCCACAATCATTTGTGGAAATATACTGGGGATTAGGAAGTAGCTAAATATATTTTGTTACCTGAATGTAATGGTATATTATTACACTCTAGAAAGTGATGATTATTAAGAATTTTTTAAAAATGAGGAGATTCTATAACTGATTCAGAGTTTAAAAAAAAAGGAAAACCAGGAGAACAATATACAAAATGTTTATAGTAATATAACAGAAATAGCATTAAATGGAAACTGAATTCTGAGTTTTGCAGTGTCCAATTTTGGTCTTAGAGAAGAGATGAAACATTTTCTCCACCTCTTGCTACAGAGATCAAGATACTACAAGAGTAGAATGTTTCATCTGTCAATATTTTTGTCAGTTTGCTACAAGAGAGGATTCAATAGAGGGAAGTAAATTATAAGACAAAAGCTATTAATAAAATAAGAAAAAAATTAAGGGAGGGGAGCAATTTAGATCAGACTACTTATTCCTCTTCTTTAATTAGAGATGTTTTCCAAATAAGAAGGTGATAGGAAGGAAAGCCTTTTTTAAACTGAGTTTAGAACATGGGGTGAAAAAGGACACACCTCTTCTACTAGTTCTCTGTTGGTTTCCAATATTTTTCAATTCTATGGCATCTCCATTTCCCATTAGTCACCACTCTATTTCCATCCCAAACTTTGGGCTTTCTCCTTTACTACATATTCATGGACTCTCAGAATTCTTCAGTCTTCCTTCATTTGTCTATTTATAGTCTAATATGCACTCTGTTGCAATTTGCCAATAAATATTTCTAAATGCATGGTGTTAGAGGCAAAGTAGTGGAAAAATCATTGGCTGCAAGTCAGGAACTCTAGATTTGTACTGGTAACTCTTACAAACTCTCTGAGTCTCAGTTTTCTCATCTGAAAAACAGACGTAATTAAATTTGCACTATTTACTTCATAAATTGATTATAATGATCAAATGAGATGCTTTATGGGATCTAAGGTGGTGTTTTAGAGTATAGTTAGTTTGATTCCCCTCATTTTATAGATGAAGAAACTGAATCCCAGAGAAATTAAGTAATTTACCCAAAGTCACCAGGGTAACAAATGTCAGAGTCAGAATGCAAACTCAGGCCCTCTGACTGCAAATCTGGCACTTGATAGATTAGGATGAATATTCTAATAGGAGGATAGATTATATTCTATTTGTAATTTAATATTTTGACAAGGAGGAGGAAATGCCCAAGACTAAAAAATCACTATAGCTAAAGCTTCAAGGAACATAAAACAAATTGAATTGATAAATGATCAATCTAAGAAGAGCCAAATTCTCTCCAAGCATTCCCACTTAGGCTAAAATGGGAGCAGATATAATGAAAAGATGTTAAACATGAAGTCAATAGACTCCAGTTCAAATCTTGCCTCAGACACTTAAAAGCTGTGTAACCAAGTTCAAGTCTCTTAACCTCAAAGTAAAATAGAGTATAAAAGAAGGATATCATGAAAAAAGTTTAAAAATGAAGTTTTCATTTAATAAGTGGAAGGTTTGAGCCTGAATTACTGAATTACTAATGCTAATATATGCTGGGTTTTTCCTCCAGTCACTTGAAGTTGTTATTAACATGTGAGGGAAATGCAAATATTTTAATTGTATAATTTTAAAAATTGCTGTGATATGAAACATCATCACATGGAAATATAATTGGTACAAAGAATATATTTTATTGGTGAGACCCTAGTACAAACTTCACAAACTCTCCAGAGCTTTTGACTGTAGAATGTTCCTGTGGGCAGCTAATTAGCTCTTCAATTTTTTTCCTTTTTTTTATGAACTTAACAAATATTGACAAACATGATCTTTCTATATATAAAACATAAAAGGATTATATATGAAGTCATATATGAAACTATTACAGTTTGTGATAGGTTTTTTCTTTATATGTTAAATTTAACAGGATATTACTAATTACAATTCTAATTGTCTATATTCCCTCCTTCCTTTTTTCCTCCCTTGCTTTCTTCCTCCTCTTCTTTTTCCTTCTTTTTCCCCCTCCCTTGTCTTTCATGTAGTTTCTAATATTTCATTCCTTTTCTTTTCTTTGTTTTCTTCTTTTGACCCTTATCATTATCTCAAAATAAAAACCTTCCCTTATAATGAGTAAGTATAGTCAAGCAAAACAAATTCACATTTTGACTATGAAAATGTGTCCCATTCTGTACCTTTCAGCCAAGAGGTAAAAAGTATTATCAGTCTTCTGGAGTTCTGACTGGTCATTTAATAGATCAGAATCCTAAGTCTTTCATAGTTGTTCTCTTTGACATTATTGTAGTCATTGTATAAAATGTTCTCCTGGCTCTACTCCACTCTAAATCCGCAACTGACTTTCAATAGAGGAGCTCAATAGCAGAAGAAAGCAAAATAATGTGCTACTTGAAAATATATTTTGCTAAATTAATATTGAGTAGATTCTTTTAATTGATCTAAAAGTAACTTGATAGACTAGCAAGATGTGATGTATTTAATAAGATGATTCTGATCAAAAATAAAAGTAAAATCCTACACCCTGGTTCAAAAAACTAACTGTCCAGATACAGGATTGTGGAATGTGTAGCCAGGCAATAATTTATGTGAATCCTGGAGAGATTCATGAACTAACATAAACAGTAGTCAGCAGAGTGGTGATGAAACCAAATGAGCTAAATTGATCTTAGATTAAATTAATAGAAGTACAGTGTCCAGCATGAGGGAGATGCTAATCCAATTTAAACTGACTAGCTCAGAATATATTGTAATATTCTGTGGTCATATTTTGTGAAAGTCATTGTGGCAGGCTGGCAAGCAAATAGAATGAGAATCTTTGAGGGAGATGAGAGAATGAAGAAGATAAGATTTAGGAGGGATGGGATAGCAGTCTGAAGACCTAAATAGATCTCATGAGGAAGATGGATTAGATTTGCTTTACTGTCCACAAAGGGCAGAATCAAAAGCAATAGGTATAGATTTCAGTGACGCACTTTTCTGCATGATTTAAAGAAACTTCCTAAAAATTAACTGTCATAAAAGATTATGTTCCATCTCAGGTCTTCATGTAGAGATTGGATGATTGGATGTCAAGTAATTAGATGATGTTATATGCTTATGTATGAAGTTGATTGTGGTTGCTTCTTCATCTAAGTTTCTGTGATTCTATGAATTTAGATTGACTGGAAATGGAAGCAATCATCAACCAACCTAGAAAATATTCCATTAGTCCCTGCAGCCTTTTGAAAATGGCATGTCCACCAACTAGTTCAGAGGATCCCTGGTCCTTTGGGTCATAGTTTGCCAAGTCTTCATTCTAGTCTTGTTTTATAACATGAAATAATAAGATACTCATTCATAAATGAGGAATTTAGAAGAGGTGATTCCTAGGGTCCTTTCCACCTGAGCAATTAAGTGACATAAGAATCATTCAACAAATTGGTAGTAAAACTGGGACCAGGACTATGGTTGTTCTGACTCCTAGTTCATGCTCTTTCCACTACAATGCCCTGTCCCTCTGAAATAAGTGCTTTAAAGTCGTTCAAATAAAATAGAAGTGTAATAGCAATCTTCATAATTCATAAAACTCATTGGTTTTCCATATCTCATAACCCAATAGATAGAGTACAAGTTTTTGAATATAGATACATTGTTAAAAATATATATACTTAGGAGTGGCTATACTTTATGTATTAGCTTGGATCTCTCCCTGGACCAATGACACCAGCATTGATCTAAATCACTCATGGAATCCAGAATGCATTGCCAGAGAATTTAAGAGCCCAGGAAGTAAGTAACTCAATTTGAAAAATATGCTTACTGGGATCATATATTTAGAGTTGGAAGGAACCTTTGAATTGGGCAGATAGGTGACATAGTGGATGAATTCTGAGTCTGGAAACAGGAAACTCTGATTTCAAATCTGACCTCAGATGCTTCCTAGAAGAGTGGCCCTGCATGTGTCCCTTAACGCTGCCTCAGTTTCCCCATCTGTAAAATGAATGAGAGAAGGAAATGGCAAACCACTCTTGTATCTTTTTTTAGATTTTATTTATTTTGAGTTTTACAATTTTCCCCCCATCTTACTTCCCTCCCCCCACCCCCCACAGAAAGCAATTTGTCAGTCTTTACATTGTTTCCATGTTGTATATTGATCCAAATCGAGTGTGATGAGAGAGAAATCATATCCTTAAAGAAGAAACGAAAAGTATGAGATAACAAGATCAGACAATAAGATAACAGTTTTTTCCCCTAAATTAAAGGGAATAGTCCTTGAACTTTGTTCTTTATCTGAATATAAATGGTATTCTCCATTGCAGACAGCCCCAAATTGTCCCTGGTTGCTGCACTGATAAAATAAGCTTATCCATCAAGGTTAATCATCACCCCCATGTTGCTGTTACGGTGTACAGTGCTTTTCTGGTTCTGCTCATCTCACTCAGCATCAGTTCATGCAAATCCCTCCAGGCTTCCTTGAATTCCTGTCTCTCCTGGTTTCTAATAGAACAATTAAACCACTCTTGTATCTTAACCAAGAAAAAAGAACAATGACAAAATAATACTACCATTTTTTTTTCAGGATTCTTATGTTGAAAGATAATGTGTGGGGGCAGCTAAGTTGCACAACGGATAGCACACAGACACTGCAGTCAGTAGGACCTGAATTCAAATCTCACCCCAGACTCTTATGTGACCTGGGACAAGTCATTTAACCCCATTGCATCACAAAAGCCAATAAAAGAAAAAAAAGATGACACATATATGGAAAAGTACCTTGTAAATAGCATTGTGTATTACTGTGATACTTTAAAAATGTTTGTTAAATACCCTTTTTACATAATCAGAATTTTTCCTAGAATTCCCCCCTTTCCCCATTCCAGAGAGCCATTAATATAACATATTACTAAAGAAAAAATAAAACAGAAAAATCTGCAAAACTGATACATACATCAAAAATATCTGAAATATGTGCAATATGCCACATTCCCATCTCTGCAGAAAAGTGGGTTCAGGGTGTCTTCTCATATGTCTTCTTTGGAGTTTATTGCTCACAGTTTTTCAACATTCACTTCTGAATGTTTTGTAATAATTTTCCTTTTTTGTAATCTTCATGTTTATTGGCTCTCCTTGCTTGACTAAATCAATTCCTGCAAATCTTTTCATGTTTATCTGTATTCATTATATCCATGATTTCTTAGAGGAAAATTAAATAATGCAGATTCTGTATTCCATGTTTATAAGCATTTTGTGGAGAATAAACATTCTATTTGCAAACTCCTAGAAGTGGATAGGACAATTTATAAAGAGTAATTCTTTCTGATTAACCTCATCTAAAATCAGAATTAGAACTGATATCCAGATCATAAAGGAATAGAGATGTAGAGCTGGAAGGGACATAGTGCTTTTTTTTGCATTGTTCGAGAATAATGCCCAGTACATATAGAGGGAGTTACCAAGACCTCCTTTGTAATTTTTTTAATTTGGAGTGGTGAGAAAAGCCCTGGATTTGCAGTCGTTCGATCTGGGTTTGAGACCTTATTCTAGCATTTTCTCTCTATGTGAGAAGTCACTTTCTCGTTTATCCTCTATTTCTTCATCTGTGAAGTGAGTAGGAAAAAAAGGAAGGGAGGGGCATAGGGGAGAGATGATGCGAGGCAGAATGGTTTAGTCGTGGATTGGAGTCAGTACAGACCTGAGTTCGAGGTCTAATCACATACTAGTTGTGGGACTATGGGCAAATCACCTCTCAGTTCCTCTCAGAGGCACAACCTCTCAGTGCCCTCAGACAAATCTCGATGTTCATAATTTGGAAGTTAGTTATTAATCTAAATACTCAGTTTCAAAACTGAGAGCTCCCATCGGAGGTCTGGACCACCTCCGTCACCCTCATCACGCTCAGATCCCTCTCACATTTTGGGTGACCTACTGCACCAACTGCTTATCTTTAGGGTTGCACTGAGGAGGGAGTTTGCTGAACCTTAAGGAACTACCGAAAAGCCAACTATTATTATTTTACATTAGGAAAACATTTCAACTCCCAGATTTGTAATGAATGTAAGAATAAGCTCCTCCAGAACCTAGGGGTGGAAAAGAGGGCGGGGCTAGGAGGCAGCAGAGAGAAAAACATTCAAAGAGATTTTCCCTTCTCTTTTGAAAAATGTCCTGAGGGTTTTGGGCCTGTGAATTCAATGGCATCTCCCCACCTGGTACTTTCCCTGACCCAGTGGAAGATTACAGAATATCAAGGGCAACAGTCAGCAAAGGGGAAATTTCGGAAGAGGTCCCCAGGACTCGGCAGGATTTCTCTGGCTTGTTTCGCAGTCTTTAATTATGTAGCAGAGCTCAGAGCCGGCCTCACAAAGCAGAGGCTTCTCTCTACAAAAAAAATAAAATAATAATAATAATTGTATATTATTATTTATTATCATTATCATCATCGTCATTAATGTCATTATTATCCTTATTAACAAGATTTAAAAAACATTTTCCTCTCTTCCACCCAGCCCTTGCCCATTCCGGTGGCGCAGTGCGGTCCCAAGGACCAGGAGCATCCCTAGAGCGGGCTGCGGATGCAGGGAGGAGCTGCAGCGGGTCCTGCCCCCGCTAGCGTCAGCCAGCTTGCTTACCTCCGAGGGTCCTTGGACCCGTCACAGTGTGAGTCTGCCAGGCCATATGGACTGAGGGCCTTGGGTGGAGCGGCGGGAGCGGAGGCTGCCAAGGGACCGGGGCTCTCCAGCCAGAGGCCTCCGGGGCCGTTTGCATGGCTCCTGCTGACCCTCCGGCGGTGGGAATGGAGAGGAAGGGGCGGCTCGGGGCCTGGATTGAAGGTAGCCGAGGCAAGGAACCTGGCCAGCCTGAGGACCTTGGGCCAATGTTAGCGATGGCAGCTATTAACTCTTTAAGCTTACCTCTTTTTATGCCTCTTCGCTCCAGAGTCCCAGGACCAATTCCTATCCTTCTATTATTCTTTTATATTTAATGCTCTGCAGCCCAGTGCTCAGGTGGACTCTTGTGAATGGATCACAAAATCAATACTATTATTAATTATTAGTTATGGAGGCCGAGATGTATACTAGCAGAGCATGTTGCAGATTTTAAATCTCTACGTGTCCACTGTTTTTTGTTGTAAGAGGTATATGTTACTTGAGATCACATAAAGCATTTTGCAAACTGTTTAAATAATAATAATAACGCTTTTAAATAGCTTGGGGGTTTGCAAAAACGTTTTATTTGATCCTCACAACCATCCTGTGAAATGGGTACTATTATTATCTCCATTTTACACATGAGGCAGAGAAAAGTTAAGTGATTTGTTCAGGGTGATGCAGCTAGGTGATGACTGAGGATCTGAATTCAGGTCTTTCCTGTTCCAAGTACAACTTTCTATCCAACATCTATGCAACAGCTAATGGACACCTATAAGTGTTTACATACACACATACATACATATATATATATATATATATATATATATTTATCATCATGCTTCTGATTTGGCTTGATGGAGAGCTGGAATTAAATTCTGTCTGTGATATAATATAAGGACTAGGTGACCTTGGGCTGGTCCCCTAATCTCTCAGATTAGAAATTTCAGAGCAGCTATTTCATCAAGAATTGCCAGCATCCATAAAATTACTGGTTTAGGCAAAAATCTTCATTGTTAGTAATCGTCTCTGAGCTGAAGGAAGCAAGAGAGAAAATGTGGGGTCAGTTGGAAAGTGGATGCAAGATTCAAACTCGTATCCCTTCCCACTTTTCCTAGCCCAGTAATTTGTAGGTGAGCAGGGCTTCACTGGGTTTCTTTTTCTTCCTTCAGCTCCACAAATTCGGGAAAGGGGGCTTCTCTCTCTCTTTTCCCTTTCTGCTGGGCCTTGTCACAAGAGTCCTTCCCGCAGGCGGGGAAAGAAATCAAAAGGAGGGGAGTGAAGGCTGAGCCACGTGATGGCAACAGAAAGCAAAACAGGTGGAGCCATGCGGGGGATGGAGTGCCCTAGGTGGGTGATGAAACCAACACAGAGAGGAATCTGGTGTCGGATGAGTACTGATGGAGAGTGTCAGACAGCAAAAGAGAGCAGGGGAATGAGCAGGGCAATATGGAGGGGGGTGTGGAAATGAGAAAGAGAAAAAGAGTAAAGGGAGGGAAAGGGGGAGACCTATCTGAATTTAAAAGGTAGCCTCGGTTTGTTTTTTTTTTAATCTAGTCATAAGTGTTTGGAGGTCGAAGATTTTCTAAGCCGGGTCCCTCATTTTTACAGATGTGGAAACTGAGGACCAAAGCAGTTGAAATGACTTGTCCAGGGTTTACAGGGTAGGAAATTGCAAAACTAGGATTCAAATCCTTATCACAGAGAGACCCACATCTCAGGTTATACACAAAAACAAGAAGTCCGGTCTAGGAAATGTTGTATTTTTTACCCTTAAAAATTATCCATGGGGAAGAAGTTGTGCTAATGCTGAACAAAAGGAGCAGAATCAAGAGCTCATTTGTACACAACAGCAGTAATATTGTGAATTGATCAACTGTGATGGGTGCAGCTCCTCTCAGGAATTCAGAGAGATAAGACAAACCTGGGAGACCTATCCTGGACAAAGCCATCCACATCCAGAGGAGGAAAAACAACGACAACAAAAAACAGCATCTGAATGAACAATATGTTCACTTTTTAAAAAACTGCTCTTATGTTTTTCCTTCCTACCACATGGTTTTCTTTTCTTTTCCCTTAATCCTAATTCCTCACACATAAAATGCCTAATATGTAAACATAGCAATGAGGTGGTCCAGTAGATAGAGTCTTGACCTTGGAGTCAGAAGGACAGAAGTTTGAATTCAGCCTCAGACATTTTGGATAATTCATTAACCCTTGCATCCAGGGCCATCTCCAGTTGTCCTGACTTGTATCTGGTGGCTGGACCCAGATGTCTCTGGAGGAGGAAGTGAGGTTGGTGACTTAGCACAGCACCCCCTCACTCACATCCAACTCAAGTGCTTGTCCTGGCATCACCTCCCTGAAAGACAAATATCATCCATGTGTAAACATGTTAAATACAAATGTATATGCACAATTTTTACCAGACTGTTTGATGCTCAAGTGAGGGGTTAGGAAAGAAGGATAATAGAAAAATGTGTTACTTACAAGTATGAAATTCTGAAAAACTTTCATAACATATAATTGCAAAAATAAAATAAAAAATAATAAGAAAAGAATGTATGATTATGAGGAATTCAGAGGAAGACCTCTATTAACTCATGCAACAATCCCAGGAGAACAATAATGTAAACAAAATGACAATGATGGAACACTAAAAAGGAAACATGTATTCTTGATTATTTGTAATGATTAGTCTGAGTCCCAGAGAATAAATAATGAAACAGGGCACTCTAGGGACAGAACATTTTATATATATATATATATACATATATATATATATATGTATATATATATATGTATGTATGTATATACATATATATGTATATATTGCTTTTATTTAATTGTTTTTATTTGATACTGAGAAGGTTCAGTGCTAGGGAGTGATGGAAATATCTAAAAATGACTTTGATGTAAAAAAAAGTAAAGGGCATCAATAAAACTTGATTTTAAATTTTAGTATTTACAAAAAAGTAATATTAAAGATTCTGGGTTCATAATGTACATTAGACTCCACCAAACTTGTTATGTCTCTGAATATATTAGATATTTATTACATTCAGATGATTAATTGGAAGTCTGGATTGGGGGTTGGGCTGAATGTTTGAAACTAGATAGTATGTAGACAGTGGGACAAGGATAGGAACAAATCATAGAAACTTCTGATTATGGTTATTCCCACTTCCTTTCCTCAGCAGTGCCTAGAATTATGGAAAGATAACATTTTAAAGTTGAATGAGACCTTAAAAATCATCATCTGGGTGGAAATTTGAGATATGTCCAGTCCTGAAGTCAGAACACCTGGATTCAAATCCTGCCTCAGATACTTACTGGAGTCATAGGAAAATCACTTAACTTCTAAGAGTTTCAATTTTTTCTTCTGTATTTTTTTTTTGGCTGCAGAGGATAAAAATACAGAATTCTATAAACAGAGAAAAAATCCTCTAAAGTAAGCCAGAATATACCTTATTGCTTGGCAGTTTCACTGTGAAGGTGAAGGATATGGAAGAGGATATATATAATGAAGGAAAACTATGTTGGAAAATGTGATTTAGATAAAGAAATAAAAACTGACCAAAGGACTATTTACTGTAGTAGGGTCTCACCCATACATATTATGGGATATGGGTCAATCTAGTCAAAAGCATAGCTCCAGAGCCCCCACTGATGTGTTGTTTTGTCAGTCTAGAAGGGACATTAGAAGCCATCTGAGTCAAACTTCATATTTTACATTTTAGGAAAAACCTCAGGAAGATTAAGTAATCTACCCAAGGTCACATGGATTGTACAAGTCAGAGGAGGGGACTTGTCGCCATTTTGTAATGACATTTCTGGTAACCTATGACCCAGTATCCCCAGACTCTAGGTTTACAATACACTAAATTCAATTTTAAAGGTAGTTTTTAAAAACACTCTTTGTCTCATAATGCTCACAACCAGAATTGCCTCTGGGAAATCTCAGAATATATCTCAAATATGTTCATGTTTAGTTCTCTACACATATGGGAAAAAAGAATCCCTAGATTCCATACAAGTACACAGAGTAACAATGCATGCATTGTGTATGAAGCAAAATTTATTCCAACTCACAAAAAATGAAGAAAACACTGCAGCTAAAGAAAAATAAATACAATTCTCTTCCACCTTTGGGGAATCCCACCTTTTTCCAGAGACTTCCAGACTCCCAGCACTACCCTGACCCAGAGGCTATTTCCCTTACAAATCCATCCTTCCTCCCAACTCTTCTGATCAACTTCCTACATGATTATATAACATAGCAAGACATGGGACAAGGAAGCTCTCCCAGGGCTATACTCTTTTGCAGGCTACAAAATCATTAGTGAGGGAGAGGACACACACACACACACACACACACACACAGAGTACACTTGTAAAAGAAATACATGTGACACACATATATGTGAGGAACATAGGTCCAGGGCACATATTTACCTGTACCAACTCATTCCATTAAGGGAACGAATTAAGGTTTGCTAGAGAATTGAGTTACCTCTCCCCTCTGATGAGCCTCTACCTCCCAAAGTTAGATGATTTGCCCAAAGTCATACAAGCTTGTAGGTAGTAAGTATACAGTCCTCCTGACTTATATTCAGGGTCTTCCTCAATGGAAAAAGAATTTGGGGTTGCTACTTAAGGAGACTTCCATATGTTGAACTCCAGTGTCCCTTGACTCCTACGCAGTTGCCCCCATGGGGTTTAGGCCCCAGACTGTCAAGCAGTAAAATAATTTGTGACCCATAGAGAGCCAGTCTCCCTTCCCCCTTTTGCACAGTACTAGTCAAGGGCCATCTTTGAGAGTGTTCCTCTTTGGCATGGTTCTAAGCCTAGATGCTACTTGTTCCTGGCTAGTGCAGCTCCTAGACTGAACCAATCTCTTGGCTTGATCCAGAACTCCTACAATTAGCACAAGATTTCTTCCTCCACTCTGGCCACCACCTCATTGATGGCTGAACTCCCTGCTTTGACCCAGCAACTCCTTATCATACCTAGGACCATGTGGTTGCTAAGAGAGACCACCATGGTTACAGAGGCCTCTCTCCAGATAATAGCATCTGTTTCTGTAGACCTTTACTTCATCCTTAATCTAATCTCTCCACATCAGTAAAGCCTCCATGTTGTCCCTTTTAAAAGTCTAATCTCACAGTACATCTCATGTGTAAATTAGCCAACAGAAAAAAGGTCCATGTGGAGGGGGGGAAAAGGCATTAGATGAGTGCAAAAACACATTACATTTATTATCTCACTTAATTAGGAGACAGAAGTAGAAAGGACTCTCCCTGGGGCATATCTGTTCTGATCTACTATGTACTAATGAAGAAACTTAGACCCAAAGAGGTTAAGTCTTGCCTAAATATCACCCAAGGAGTGGCAGAATAAAGATGGGAATACAAATTTCTTGATTGTGGGCATGAACCTGGGAGGATGGACCCACCACAAGGGGTCAGGAACTGTAGGGAGCATAAGATGAAACCTGAGAAGGTGGTCCTGGAGACTGTACTAAAAGAGCCTTGAGTATCTTAGAGAATAGTGAATATCTAGGGAGGGAAAGCACAGAAAGATAAGACGATAGAGCAATACCAAAGACAAACTTTGGTTTTGCTATAATTTTGCTTCAAATTGTTGCTGGTCACATAGTAGGGATATGCCATAAAGAAACAATAACTCATAGTAGGGATATTCCATAAAGAAACAACGACTCAATGACTGAAAAGGGATTTCACATCACCTCATTGATAATCCTCAATCCTAACTAATCAAAAAATACATTGGAGGGGGCGGCTAGGTGGCATAGTGGATAAAGCACCGGCCTTGAAGTCAGGAGTACCTGGGTTCAAATCCGGTCTCAGACACTTAATAATTACCTAGTTGTGTGGCCTTGGGCAAGCCACTTAACCCCATTTGCCTTGCAAAAACCTAAAAAAAAACTACATTGGAGTACCTAGAGGTCATGAGTAATGTAGAAATAATTGGACCTGGGGTGGCTAGGTGGCACAGTGAATAAAGCACCAGCCCTGGAGTCAGGAGTACCTGGGTTCAAATCCAGTCTCAGACATTTAATAATTACCTAGCTGTGTGGCCTTGGGCAAGCCACTTAACCCCATTTACCTTGTCAAAATCTAAAAAAAATAAATAAATAATTGGACCTGTAGTCAAAAGACCTGGGTTCCATTCCTGGCTTGGCTTCTTATGAGCTGTGTGATATTGAACATAAAATTAGAACAACAATACTTGTTCTACCTACTTCATAGTGTTTTGGTTAGGATCAAAGAACTAAAAAAAGTGAAGGCAAGCCATTAAGCTGTACAAAGTTTGTAAAATATTAGTTATAATCATTAGTCAATTTTGTGCCGGTATCCACAAAGACTTATTCCAAAGTCTCATTGTGGCATCAATTGATCTTGAATTCTTAAAGACCATGTCACAGAAATGCAAGATCAACATGTTCTATAAAAATGGAAAGACCTCAAGAACAGCTTGTGACCACCTAAGTCTTTATGTAGCACAGAGACCAGTCTAATTAATTACAGAAAGACTTATTACCAAAGGTAAACCACTAGGTGATAAATTCATTTTGAAGATAGGATTGCATAAAAATAAACAAAATGGGCAAAAAAGAGAAATCGCTCTCAGGTCTCTGAACTTTATGCTTCTACAGTATTGGTGGTGGGAAAGAGGGACCAAGAGTACCAAGAAGTCAAGTCCTTAGACCATTTTCAAACATTAATTTATCTTTTGGTACATATTGATGTGCCAGGGGATGAACCACTGACTAGTCCAGCTAAGTTCAGAGACACTTATCTTCCTATTTTCACAGACTGATAAATTTTTTATCCACAGCAACTTTAGAAAGTCATCTTCCAAAGTACCAAAGGTAGAGGTCATAGATGTTAAAAAAAAAAACAGCTAGGTTCCTTAAAATGAAGTTACATGTAAAGATATTTCTTAATATTCATTTTTAATAAATCTGGATTCCAATTTTTTTTCTCCTTCCCTGGTTGCCCCCTTCCCTGAGATGGTAAGCAATGTAGGTTATACATGTACAATCATGTGAAAGATGACATAATCCCAAATGGAAAAAAATCATGAAAAAATATAGAAAGTGAAAAAAGTTTGCTTTGATCTGCATTCAGACTCCCCTTTTTATCTTTTTTTTTTTTTACTTTTTGCAAGGCAATGGGGTTAAGTGGCTTGCCCAAGGCCACACACAGCTAGGTAATTATTAAGTGTCTGAGGTCAGATTTGAACTCAGATACTCCTGACTCCAGGGCTAGTGCTCTATCTACTGCACCACCTAGCCACCCCCCCTTTTTATCTTAATAGTATTTTTAATTATAGGTAAAGAGAGTTTTTCAATTTTCATTTTTGTAAAATTTTGAGTTCCAAATTTTTCTCCCTTCCCCCTTTCTAAGATAGCAAGCAATCTGATATAGATCATACATGCATAATCATGTTAATCATATTTCCAGATTAGTCAGGTTGTAAAAGAAGGATCAGAACAAAAGGCAAAGAAAAGAGAAAGAAAAACCACAGCACTCTTTAAAGTTTAAGCTGCATAATCAGTATTTTCTCTGACACTTCTTTAAATCTGGATAATCAACAAAACAATCAATCAATCTCTGACTTGTGTGGTATTTGCTGATTTCTGAAAGCAGATCAGCTGATTCTCTCAGCATATTCTCTTGGTATAAATCAACTCCAGCATGTCCCTACCAAAAAAGAATGAACTGCATCAGTGGAACTATGAAGCAACCATGAAATTATGGGCCTACGAGTATAAAAGTACTTTCAATGTGCAAACTTTGTTCAAGGACTAACAAGCATATACATACCACTGAAAGAAATGAACTCCATCCATACTGACATTTTAAAACAGTAAATAAAATCAGAAAACAGAAAGAAGTTTCAGTTAAATGGAAGGATGGGCCACAGGCTTGTGATAGAGAAGTAAATAAAGGAGTTGACAGAGTTTGTTGCATGGTATACCCATAGGCAACAAAGAACATCATTTCATGATACACTTGGTCTTCACACCTTACAATGCTCGTGATCACCATGCAAAGCAAATAGACTACCATGAAGATCATCACACCTTATTTGCCAACATCTGCTGCAGAGGATAAAATGCCGAATTCTATGAACAGGATAAAAATCCTTTAAACTAAGCTGAAGTATAACTTTTTATTTACTATCTTCCCTATGAAGGTAGAAGATGTGGAAGGGGAATCTAGGAAAGGACACAGAAAACTACATTGGAAAATGAGTTTGAGATAAATAAATAAAAGCTTACCGAAAGATTGTAGACTACTTAAAAGCCTCACATTTGTACCTTTTACTACCTTTATGACATTGGGCAGGTCACTTAGTCATTCAATCAATCAGCAAGCATTTACTAAGTCCCTTCTCTATAATCAATACTTAACTTCTCTGTGACTTTTCTCAGCCATAAAATGAAGGAGGGGGGTAAGACTAGATGATTTTTATTTTTTCTGATTATGAAGTATTCATATATTTTTTAATTTAACAGTATGAGAAGTCATAAAGGGCTCACTTTGGTTGAAGTATATATACATATATATGTATGTATATACTTCATATAGATAGATGGATGATAGAGATATATATTTAATCCAGTCTCACATAGATATATATATGTAATTGGGAAAAAGAGGAATATTTTAATACCCTTTTCAATTAATTATGAATAATCTTCTTTGAGTATCCAACGAACCTCTTCAAATATCTGCCAGTTGCAATGTGGAATTTGGAACCAGATCAATGAACTTTTTCATATTCTGAAACATTAAAATCCATTGATCTTACATTTTGAATGGATCTTTTATCCATGATGATTTTTTAACATCATGCATTACTCATTTAGAAAATATTGGTTCACTGAGTTATGCAGATCTTCCAATTGTTGACACATTTCATTATGCAGCAAAACAAAATCACATTTGTTAATATCACCACAGATCCCATCAGAAAAATCTTTAAGTATTGGGAAGCTGTCAGGTTCCCTGTAGTAGATACAAATTTTCTAAAATTCTATTTTTTTTTTGCTTAAAAACTTGAATATTATCCTTGGCAACACTGTTGTTTTCCTTGAAGTATCGAGTTCATTTCCAAAAAGATGTTTGCCGAGTACTCAAATCTACATTACCCTGGTTTGTCCATCATTCTTTCAAGTAAAAATGGTGTTTCATGAAAAAAAGTGGCTAGTTCGTCTTGTAACTCAATTGGACAGAGTGCTTCTGTTTGAGACCACCATGTTATTAAAGACAGAAATGCTTCTCATGCACTTCTTATTTCATCATTCAGAATATTTTTTAAATGTATATTCAACTGTCAAAATTGAATAAAATTAATAATTTTTGTCCCTTCATCAAGGATATTTTAAAGTAAAACTGGCATTCTTTTTAGCTATAAATATAATAAAGAATAATAAAAAATAAAGAATATAAATATATATATATATATAAATATATAAAGAATAAAGAATATAATGACCACGAGTACAGTTTGGTGCCAATGCCTGCAGAGGAGTAAAATAAACAAAGACTGAAAAAGATAAGAAGGGTTATAATGAGGTTATTATATATTTTAAATGCTAAAAAAGAGAACATTTGATTCTAGAGGTAATAGGGGTCTCTGGGAGTGGAGTGACATCATCAGATCTATGCTTTAGGAAAATCTCTTTGATAAATGAGTGAAGGATGGATAAGAGTTGGAGGAGATCTGAGGCAGAGTCCAATTAGAAAATAGTCCAGGTCAGAGGTGATGAAGGCCACTACTAGGGTGGGAATGGAAAGAAAGTAAAATATCTGAGAGATAGCTATTAAGAATTGTAGTTACAGTACATATCCACATGGGACTGGGGCTAAATGAATGATACAAACAAGTATAGGCTGGAGGAATTCAAAAGAGGGAGAAATTGTTTAAGTATGGAGTGGTCGGGAAAGATTTTACAGAGCATTTGAATTAGTCCTTGAAGATAGTTTGAGAGAAAGGGAGAAAGTGGGGAAGTGGTACAAGTAAAGGTGCTGAAGTCAGGGATTGTGCAGAAGTCAATTGATTGATGTTTGTCTTTCTTTATGGATGGTGATACCATGACATGCAAGTGAATTGAATTTGAGTGAAGGGATGCTGTGCAAAGTCAAAAGCTTCACTTTCTCCTCCAGGTCATCAGGGTCCAGATGGATCAGGACAACTGGAGATGGCCCAGGATTCGGGGGAAACCTATTTTGAAACCTAGATCTTCCCCAGGTCAGTTTGATTGTTTTAAGTAAACAGTTTCAGGATAGTGAACCTACAGGATAATTAGTAACTAACCAAAAATGAACCAGTTCCTATCCCTCTAAAATATAAAATGGAAATAGAAAAAAAAGAGCAGAAAAAATTTCAAAGTTACTCTTTCATTATTTTTAAAATTCATTATTTCTTTGGGTTTGTAAGTACTACATTCTTTGTCCATGAAAGGTTCACCCAAAGTAAATCCAGTATTCTTGTTTGTACTGCTGATTTGGGGTGACAAGGACTGATTAAGTTCCCTCTCTAGTGCATACTCTTTAATTAGTTGACTATGACTACGTATGAAGGAAGGAAAGAAGGAAGGAAGGAAGGAAGGAAGGAAGGAAGGAAGGAAGGAAGGAAGGAAGGAAGGAAGGAAGGAAGGAAGGAAGGAAGGAAGGGAGGGAGGGAGGGAGGGAGGGAGGGAGGGAGGGAGGGAAGGAGGGAGGGAGTGTGAGGAGCTCTTGGGGAGTGTGATTCCCCATGTAACTTCTCTTGCTTTTATACTTTTCCTTTTTGCTCATCCTCTTATGTTGGCTTAGGTTGCTTAGGTTGCTTAGGGATCAGTGGTTTCCTGACTTTAGTATTTCTTTTCTTTAGCTTCTACTAATCACAGCAATGCTTTAATAACCCTTTTTGTCCCTAAAATTTCTTCTGGATCAAAATCAGTCTTTACATGAATTCTTTCATGATGACCAGAAGCTATAACTGGTTACATTTCCCCCTGGCAACACTCTTAGGGTGAAGGTTAAAAACATTGGTGTCCCCTATGTTACAGTATTTCTGAGAAGGAAAAGGTGAATCTATTCACTCTAAGACCTAACTACCAACATTTACTTGTGTAGGGTTGGATGCCACTTTTAGGAAAATTCAGTTTTTAATATTAAGCAAGAAAAGAAGAGAACTAAGTTCATAATGTATAACAGATTGAATTGTCAAAGTCCAAGAAGTAATCAGGACATAATTGATTATCTTGTGATGACTGCTTTGTGCTCCAAAAGATGAAATTTTCCATTACAGGTATATTTCTTGAGATTTTTATGTTATTGTACATTTCAACTGAGCCATATAGGCCATTCTTATCTGTCCATTGCTTTCTCTGGTTTAAAATTTTGTGTCATAATAATAATAACAATAACTGAAATTTACATAATGATGGAAGGAAGGAAAAATATTTATTAAGCACTTAACTATGCTAAACACTGAGAATATAGATATAAAAGCAAAGTACCTATCCTCAGTGTGTATACCCTTTGATCCAGCAATACCACTACTGGGTCTAAACCCTGAAGAGATCATAAAAAAGGGTAAAAATATCACTTGTACAAAAATATTCATAGCAGCTCTATTTGTGGTAGAAAAGAATTGGAAATTGAGTGAATGCCTATGAATTGGAATGGCTGAACAAACTGGTATATGTATGTTATGAAACACTATTATTCTATTAGAAACCAGGAAGGATGGGAATTCAGAGAAGCCTGAAGAGATTTGCATGAACTGATGCTAAGCGAGAGGAGCAGAACCAGGAGAACATTGTATACCATAATAGCAACACGGAGTTGATGATCAACCTTAATGGACTCCCTCATTTCATAAGTGCAACAATCAGGGACAATTTTGGGGTATCTGTGATGGAGAATATCATTGATATCCAGAGAAAGAATTGTGAAGTTTGAACAAAGACCAAAAACTATTACCTTTAATTTTAAAAAGTGTTATTATATAATCTTGCTATCTCTTAAATTTAATTATTTTCTTAAGGATATGATTTCTCTCTCAACACATTCAATTTAGATCAATGTATAGCATGGAAACAATGTAAAGACTAATAGACTGCCTTCTGTGAGAGGGTGAGGGGAGGGAAGCAAGATTTGGGGGGAAATTGTAAAATTCAAAAATAAATAAATTTATTTTAAACATGAACAAAAGTATCTATCCTCAAGTAGCTTACATTCTAATAATTGGAGAATACTTATATAGGAAAATAGTGACCAGAGAGGGATATTTTGTTTTGGAAATTTATAGGGATTGTGGATCAGGGACTAAGTCAAGGATTGATTTGATTATCATTCTATGACAGCAAGGGGGAAATAAGTAGAGAGAACAGGTAGAAGACAGTTTAAATTCTCTGGGTCATAGTCTCTAGTCCCTGTAGTAAGTTGGTCTCAGAGTAAAATGAAACATGGCTGGGGGCCCTAAGTAGAGAGGGTCACTTGATAATCTGGACTTTTAAAGTTTATAAAAGACTTTCCTTTTATTACTTCCCTTTATCATGAGGATTAAGTCACTACATTATCTCATGAGAAATAAATTCCATACCTTTATTCCCCACTAAGTACTTCCTTTAGCTTCTAAATTTATTTCTTCTTAGTTTTGTTGGATTCCTGATAACATAATCATAATTGTGCCAGGGCTAAATTTTGCATTTCTTGTAAAAACTCTCTCTAAACTGGTAGCACTGAGGAGCTATCTGCTTTCCTTCTAGTCCCTAACCTGTTACCATATTGATTTGTAGAACAGAGCTAAGTATGACCTACAAGAAATTATGACTTAAATAAAGTAAAGATTCTGGAGTCATTTGATAAAGGTCTTTAGGCTCTTAGACACTGAATTCTATGTGGATCCAGAATTCTTGGTGATGATCTTAGCTTTAGGACTGGAAGAGACCAGAGAGGCCATCTAGTCTAATTCATTTTGAAGTTAAGGAAACTGAGACTTAAAGAGATCCAGTGACTTGCCCAAGGTCATACAGAGCAAGTCAGTGGCTGAGATGAGGTTTAAAACTAGGTCACCTAGGTCTTTCCCCTATACCAATCTGTCTCCCATCTAGTCCAATCCTCTTATATTATAAATGAAGAAACTGGAGAACAAGATTTGTTCAGAGCTATAAAGGGAGCAAGTTACAACTGGAATTCAAATCTGGTTCCTTTGACTCCAAATCCAGCCCTCCTTCCAAACCCATGGAAGTAATAGAAAGAGAAGTAAATTTAAGGTATGGGTTCAAGTCTAAGTTCTTTCACTTATTAGTCTTCAGCAAGTCCTTCTCCCCTCAGCCTTCTCAGATTTCTCATCTAGAGAATAAAGAAGTAGGACTTTACTTGTATGGTCTTAATAGATCAAACCTCTAAAGGGGTGCTTATTATCTCCATTGAGTTAGAAATTAAGGGACTTAGACACACCTTAAGTTCACACAGCTACAAAGTATCTGAGAGAGCACTTTGAATTCTGGTCTTCCTGATTCCAATCCAGGATGATAGCATTCATCATTCCTTCAGATTTTAGACAGTGATCTAGAACACGGGTCTTTAACATTTTTGTGTATCATAAAAACCTTTGGCAATCTAGTAAAGCCAATAGACCCATTCCTAGAATATTGCCTTAAAATGCTTTAAAAATACACATTATTACAAAGGAAACCAATCATATTGAACTATAGCTATAAAAATATATTTTTAAAAATAAGCTCAGGTTAAAAATATGAACTAGAAGAATCTAGGTGGCTATCTCTCTAGGATAGATAGAATACCAGCTTTAAGTCCTAAGTTTGAATCCTGCCTCAGATAGTTCCTATAATTCTCTTAACCTCTCTTAGCCTCAGTTCTCACATCAGATCACTAAGATTTTGTAAAAAATCATCTAATTTTTAGAAATAGAAGAGATTTTATAGATTTAATAGTATTTCTGAACAAGAAAAAACTACAGAAGAGACCAACTCCCTCACATTATAGATAAGAAAACTGGAGTCTTTTCCAGGGTAAGGAGTTTTTATTTTCTCCTTTGATCAATAAAGAGTCACTGAAAGTTTTGAAAAGAATGACCGAAAGAAAATTTGAAGAAGCAGGGTCTCCAAAGCTTGATCAGTGCAATTGATCTTTCTAAAAAGGGCTTCAGATGTTTAGCCATATCTATGTGGAGGTGGGTCCAACCCCTTGGAGAGCTGCAAAAAACATTTAATATGGTTGCTGATGAATGTGGTGTACAGGGTGGATCCTGGTAATGATTTTAGCAAAGTTTGACTGCAAGGCTCTTGGTCACCCTTTGGGTGCACTCCTAACCCAGAACCCCAACTGAAACGGCCCCATCTAAGTCTGGCCTATCAGGGAAGAATCCAATTTTCCAGATGCTCACTACATACCTTTTATTTATTTATCTATTTATTTATGTGTTTGTTTGTTTTTAGGCTTTTGCAAGGCAAATGGGGTTAAGTGGCTTGCCCAAGGCCACACAGCTACCTAATTATTAAGTGTCTGAGGCTGGATTTGAACTCCGGTACTCCTGATTCCAGGGCTGGTGCTCTATCCACTGTGCCACCTTGCTGCCCCCACACACCTCTTCTTAATCATTACTCAGCAAGTCGTCTCAAATCCCATTCTCTAAGGGCCCTGAGCTAGTGGTGCTAATTATTTCATATACTATCCCTGTTAGGTGACATGTTGGAACTTGAGCAGACCTTGAATAGTCAGAATACTTTAAAGGAAAGTATGACTAATGCTGGGGATTCCATACATCAGAAAAGACCAATGGAGGAAATGTTGGGAGTAGAGGAAAGATAGGTTTTCAAAACTCCTAAAAATACATAATCTAGATATCCACTTTGGATGGAATCTACAAGGAAAGTGAGAGTTTTCTTTGTGTATGTTTTCAAAAGGGAATAGAAATTTGCAGATTTAGAATGCTAATTAACAATGAGCTGGGCAATTACCTTAGCAACAGAGAGCAAAAATTGTGCTCTCTCTTGATCTGACCTCTGTCTTGTTGACTTCTACTCTGCCATAACAGCCAAGTGAAGAAAGAAGTGAGTGTGTAAGCTGAAATGCAAGAAAGAAAAAAAAATGAATCAGAGGACCAAATGACACGACTTCCACTGAACATAGAGGTCACAGGAGCAGAGATGGAATATGAGAATCTCTGGTCATATCTGGCTGAAACCTACAGGAGACATCACCCAATGGGGGACTGTACCAGCTTTCCCACTTGATCCAGAAGGATTCTCTCTACCCTCTACATAAGCCTTTTTTTTCCACTACTTTTTGTCTCCTTCCTAACAAAGGACATCCCACCTTTCGATTCCAGGTCTACTTGTCTGAAATTAGTTCATGTAGTTATGTGCCATGGACCCTCTTGACATCTTGGATCAATCGTTTTCTTTGTGGCTTAGTGTAGCATATGATTACACAATCAAGGATCCAAGGCAAATGTATGTCATGTCAGGGAAAATCTGGTGGTTTCTTTTCCTTTTATTTTCCTTACTAAATCACATTATAGGGCAATTCAGATCACTGGCAAATAAGACACAAGGGAGTTTGAATAATAGGAAAAATGAAAAGAGAATGGAGAGAATAAAATAGAAGAAACAAAAGAAAAGAGAATAAGATAAGAGACAAAGAAAAAAGTTTGAAAAAGAGGGAGGAAGTTAGTGAAAGAAAAAGGAAGGAGAGTGAAGAAGAAAGGAAGGAAAATAGAGATAGGAGAGAATTGAAAATAGGAATGAAAGAAAAGAAGGAATTTGAGGAAGGAAATAAGAATAGAAAAAGGAAGGATAGGAAGAAAGGAAAGAATTAATGGGAGGGAAAGAGAAAAAGAGAGGCATATGGTAGGGGAAAATGCCTCCAAAACTGCCTTAGGTATCACTTTGTGATGGCAGCAATACCACAGGGTGTCCACTCTTAATTTAAGCCTTTGTAAGACCCAAACAGAGCATCCTATGCCTACATTTTACAATGCCCTAGGACTCCACTCAGATTGCTCTCAAAGGCATTTTTCGTAACAGCCCCTGCAATCACTCAGTGTCCCATGTTGGCTTACAGGCTGAAATCATTGAATGTCTATGTGCCATTAAAAGAAGGGGAGGCAGAAAAAGCCATCCATGTATTAAAATTGGAGGGATGCCAGAACCAAATATCTGTAAACACTGTAAACAGTCCAATTTTCCTGAACATCTGTTCAGGAAATCTTTGCCAACCCACTTGATCTGATGACAGTTACTTTAATGGATATGTTGGGGAAACCAGGAGAGGTAATTTGACTTAGATCTTCTTCAACACTCACAATCCTCTAGCCTCCTGATCTGAAAATGGCACTGTATCTGCTACCATGAAGTCCCAAGGTTCTGAGGCACCCACCCATCTAGGCTATCATTCCATGACCCTGCCTTAAGTAGGTACTAACTGAGCCATTCTCCTCATGTATATCTCTCAGGTTCTTAGAGTTCTTCAGAGAAGGAAATTCTACAGTCTTCACTGGCAAATTGTTCTAGTACGAGAGTCCTCAAGTTATAAGGCTCATATCTAATTTGAACCTCTCTTGCTCCATTTCTTTAAGTGGAGTGTTCATCAGAGGATAGAAAGAAAATCATCATGAAATATTCATTGAGTACCTAGAAGAATTATGTGATAATTCCAAAATGAAAGAAGCACTACCTTACATTTTTTTATAATGTTTGGTCCCACTTACATGTTTCTTTGTGCCTCAAGGAAATCTCACAGATGATCTCACAGTCCTGACAGATTTTACCATGCTAAAAAGGCTCCAACAAGAACCCCAGTGATTGACTGAATTTGCTCTCCAAGGATCAGTCTAGCAAAGTACAGAGAGGCTCATCATTAGATCAGACACTACACATTAATTCTTTGGGCAAAGTGATGAAGAAAGGAGTGCTAAGAGCTACAGATCTACTACTAATAACAATTAACATTTCTATAGAATTTATTATCTACTGTACTAAGTTCTTTACAATTATTATCTCATTTAATCCTCACAATAACTCTTGGAGATATTATACCCATTTGATAATGAGGAAACAAGCAAAGTGCTTGTTAGAGCAACCAAAAACTTTGTTGGAGCAACCAAAAAATCTAAACCTTATCTTGAAGATAGACATAACTTATTCACAATTATTAGGGAAATTCTATAAACTGAATAAGATTGTTCAAGTAAAGTAAATCTGTGTGTTTATATTCAGTGAATTTACTACAAAGATATAGAATGATATTTTGGGAAATATGGTTTATGGTTAGGGAATGGAAGAGAGCAAAGGCTAATGAATTATTCAGGTATCACATGTCTATGCATCAGAAATCTTTTTTCCAAGAAAGTAAGAAGACACGTGCCTGTGAAGTTTAATTGAAGATAAAAATAATAAAAAGTTGCAAAACCTATGTTTGGGTTTAAACAATCAACTGACTGCACAATATAATATGGGGAGATATGATTATAGTCTCTATTAAGCACCTACTATGCATCAAGCACTGTTTTAAATGCTTCACAACTATTATCTCATTTGATCCTCAGGTCAACCCTAGGAGGTAGGTGCTATCATTATTATCCCAATTTTACAGTTGAGAACATTGAGGCATAGTGATTTGCTCAGGGTAATCCAGCTAATAAGTGTCTAAGGCTAGACTTTAATTCAGTTCTTCCTGACTCAAGGAACAATAGGATAAGATGAGAGTTAAACTCATAGTCTTTTGCCAAGTAAATAGTGATGAACTTGGAGGGAACCTGAGTTTGCCTTCTGACCCTGCCACTTTTAACTCTATGATCTTGGGCAAATCAGTTAACCTTTCTAGTCCTCAATCTCCTCAAGGGGATTAGACTAGATGAATTCTGAAGTCTCTTCTAGCTCTGCAGCTATGATCCTATGATTGACAGTTCTGGGGGTTATTTTAGAAGGAATATTAACAAACTGGAAGCTATCCAGAGAGAGTAGTAAGGATGGTAATTGGACCTCAAATCATAGGAAACGGGGATGTTTGATCCAGAAAAAGACAAGGATAATAATAGCAATGACTGATATATGTGTGTAGTTCTTTAATATTTGCTAAGTATTTTATATTTAGATAAGTCTCACTTAAACATCACAACAACTGAGTGAGATAGATACTGCAAGTATCTCCATTTTACAGATGAGGGAAACTGAGACTAAGTTATTAGTGTTTTTGTCCATGGCCATACAGTTAGTTAAGCAGTGGTGGTCAGTTTTGAGCCCAGTTTATTCTTTACTACAAACTCTACTTTGTTATAGTGCCTCTGATACATGGTTGCTGGCTTCAAATATTTAAAGAGTTGTAAAGTGGAAAATGTATTAGATTTGCTCTATATGTTCTCAAAAAGCAGAATGAAGACTAATGGATAGAATTATAGGGACTTGGGGAGGGGGGAAGCCATAGCCTAACAATTAAGAGTTTTCCAAAAATGAAATGACTTGCATTAGGAAGAAAATGGTTCCATTCTAAAGAAGTTTTTGGAATTCTTCAAGCAAAAGCTGGGAATAACTAAAAAACAACACAGTCTAATATAGTGGAAAGAACGTTGATCTTTAAATCAAAAGGCCTCGGTTTTAGTCTTGTTCTTATAATTAAGCTACTTTCTTACCAGCTATGTGTGACTTTGATCTTTAATTTCTCCATCTGCAAAATAAGAATAAATGATCCTTGTGTTACCTGACTCATAGCACTTTATAAACACAAAAAATTACAGAAATGTTTATTATTATGTATTAATTTATGGGATGGTCTGGTCATTTCTGAGGTCCCTTCCAACTGTAATTCTTGGATCCTGTGTCTTAAAGACATACTTCCTTAGAGAATCTGGAATTTCATGGATATGTGTAGTTTCTCTATCAACATAAATAGTAATCCTTCTATAATGTAGTAGAAGGTCTTCGAGTTGCAGTGGCTGCAGATTTCATCACCGTTTGGCTAACCTTGTGGTTTGAGTTTTTCCTAACTTAACTAGGCTATTCCCTGGATAATAGACATGCAGTCTATCATGAATCTGTCACTCAAAGTATTTCCAGTTATGTAGAAACCTGCAATACACTAGCTTGGCTTTCTTAAACCTAGGAGTACCTCTTATCAGAGGGGCATTTCCTAGAAAATGGATATATTCACCACTGAAAAATGTGTGTGCATTCTTAAACCACTGAACTTTGTGAGGCATATATGTAAAATATGAACATGAGCAATACATTTTTTAAAAAGTAAAATGCAAAAGTTGAAAAAATATAAACTTCTTAACAATATTATCTAAAAAAGATGTTGTTTTCCATCCCTCCTATTCAAACAGGACATATGCTAAGGTCAAAGTCAGTCTAATATAACTCGGAAGGTTCTACCACCAGTCAGGCACAAATAGTCTGTTTAAACATTTAAGATGAAGATGTCTCGAGTTTTGCTCAAGTTTTCTTTGTATTACTTTCATTTTGCTTTACTCATGGAGCACAGCACCTTTCTTGATGATCTTTTGCCATCATCTCCCATGCCTCACAATTGATAATGAAGTTCTTCAGAGAGATCTTGAGTATCTCTTTGTACTTTCTTCTGAACTCCCTGTGAGCTCCAAGTCAATGATGATTATCTGGAGAATGTCCTTAATCATTCCAACCTGCACAATGGGTTATGTAGCCAGCCCATTGGAGTTGTCCTCTCTCAGCAGAGTTTGAATGCTTGGCAGTTCAGTTTAAAGGAGGAACTCAGTATCCAGTACCTTATCATGCCAAGTAATCCCAAGTAATCTTCAGAATCTTCCTAAGACAATTCAAAGGGAAATGATTCAGTTTCCTGGTACGGAGCTGGTAGACTAAGTCTCATAGGGATACAACAATGCAATACATGCATCTATATGAACATCTCAGGAAAGTATACTGACAAAGAAATAAAGAGATAACAGCCCAGTGAAAGTTTGTGGTTATAATTAGGTGAATCATTTCTGTTCATTCATAGGAATTTAGATTGTAGCCAAAAGGGTTCTTAAATGCCATTGGACCCACAGGTCACACAACTGTCTGAAACAGAATTTGAACCTAACCCTTTCTAAATTCTTGCCCAAGACTTTATCTAATTTATCATGCCATCTCTTGAGTTGAAAGCCCAAATTCAACAAAAGGATGCATTCTGTTTAGGGTGAGTAGCTAAAAAAATTAGATATAACTAAAAAAAACCCCCAAAATCCCAGCACTCCCAGATTGTATTATAATTGATGCAATAAAAACTTAATTAAAATAATACATGCAACAACTCTCTCAAAATTTTCTTTTTTTTTTTGATATCAACAAAAGTGTATAACTGGATCATAACTTGTGCTTTACTCTGTATAAGAGAATTTAGAAATTGAGTCCCAGGACATCCTAAACCAATTTTAGAAACTTTATTCTGTCTAATTTGTTGTTTAAATCAAAGCTATTGTACTATATGTCTGTTTCAAAGAGATAAAACTAAGAATAATTCAGCCAGGAGGTTATAGGATTATAAAATGGCAGATTATTTTGCCTTCTTTATCATCTTTTTCATACACTATTATCAGGGCCAGCCATACACTGAAGTAAGACTGGAAGGCCATTTAGATGGTATGGTTAGAGGGGCATCTCAAGGACTTCCTGCCCTCACATGGCTCCCCTACCTGTTTTTCCTTCAGGCTAACCATCTCTTTTCCTCTTTTCTTGTACCAATATATTTTTTCAACAATTAACATACCTGCTGACTCTGCTTCCTCATCACCTACTCACTAACATCACTTTGGAAATCATGTTCTGAATTATTCATTATCTGCTTTCCATCCCTTTCACTATACTGAGATAATATTCTCAAAGGTAAACAATAACTTCCTATTTGTCAAATCCATTAATTTTTTTTTTTTAGTGTTTGAGTCTTCTGCAAAATTTGACATTTGTAGAGCCTTCTCACATCTACACTACTCTACCTAATCTTTAAATGGTCTCATCCTTTGGCCTTTCTGGTTATTCTGAAGCATACCTAACTAAAGCCAGTTCCAGTGATTCAGATTTGTGATTAGAAAGCAAGGAGTCATGAGGCAGCTAGGTGGTGCAATGTATAGAGCACCAGCCTTCGAGTCAGGAGTACCTGAGTTCAAATCTAGCCTCAGACACTTAATAATCACCTAGCTGTGTGACCTTGGGCAAGTCATTTAACCTCATTTCCTTGCAAAAATCAAACCCCTCCCCCCAAAAAAAAGAAAGCAAGGAGACATATATATGTCTTAAAACACAATAAAAACAAATTCAATGATGATAATATTTAAAGAAATGCAATTCCTGGTTAAATTAAAATTTAGAAATTCTTGATCTCTATATTCACCATGAAAATTTGTAATACTTTAATCAGAAAGGTATCACCAAGAGTAATGGGAATTCTGCTAATCTGACACCAAGGCCCCATGAGCTGTTTTTTTAATATAGGTCAATTGGTAAGGAAGTGAAACCAATGATGATGATCCTAGGAATGGCATACCTATGTTCTTAATCATTCCAGCCTATATAATATGTGCAGCTATCATTAATAGCATAATGGAAAGAGTAATATTATGAAGAAGACTTGAGTTCTAGTCCTGAATCAAAAAATTTATCTCTCTAACTTTAAACAAGTCATAGAGCTATAGTATTCTCATCTCTGCTATGATAGGGTTAAACTAAATGGAGATCTCCACTGGAATGAGTGCTCAAAACTTAGAAACTCTGCCTTCACCATTAAGAACTAGATGGTTAACTACAGGTAGAAATCCTATGATGGTACCTACTAGAATATTGATGTTCCAAATTCTATTTTTAATCCTAGGGCAGTTCACTCATTATCACTTAAGTTCTGCCAACAGAGAATGCTGTAATTTAACTTCCATTGTATGAGTTCCACAATAAGAAATGTAATCTTACCAACCTAATTTGAAGCTGGGTGCTCATTCTAGCACTCCCCAAATCTTGATCCTCTTTATAATCCACCCTGTTCCTTTCCCACATCATCATCACCCAGTTTTTATGTTACACTTTGCCCTTTGGAGATCAGAGTTCGAGTCTCACCCTGTTAACACTCTTGGACTCTTCAACCAAAAGTTCTTCTACCTCTTGCTTAAATTAAATCCTAATTCTAAATTGAAGATACCACATCTTTTGGAAGCTATCACCTTCTCCAGGGGAATCTCTTTTCCTATACTTGTCCCCCCCACCACCACCTTTAATTAGCACAAGAAGGAGGACATGCTCTGTTCCTCCCAGTCACATCCATAGTATTCTTCTGTTACCATTTCTCATTAAAACTTCCTTTTCTAATACAATTCTAATTGTATTTATAGCATCTTCTCCCTATCCTTGCTTCTATCACTCAACATTCTCTAAGTCTCCCTACTAACTTTGTCAGTGGAATTAGAACCTCACTCACAGTCATCCCTTTATCCCATTTCCTACCATAATCCTTGGGGATTTTAATATTCATTTTGACAACCCTGCAAATAATATGACCACATGGTGATTTAATGGCTTACTCTGAAATCTATTTCTTCACCCAGAGATATCCTAGAATCAGTTTATACAGGCATGGTAGAATGAATTATTAAATTTCCAGTGTAGGCATTTACTATTTATTTACATCTCAGCGATTGATAAAAGCTACAAATTAGTCCTTGATTTATTATTTTATAGATTGTCTAGATTTTAAAAAGTGATAGAGAAAATGTTAATAATGCACACTAAACTTAAAAAAGGTATCTCGGGTACATTTTTATTTTCCCTGAGAGTCAGGTGTTAAGCATTCACTAGTTCCCCACTGCCTCCACCCCACTTCTACATATCAGCATAATCTTAGACCTCACTACGTTTTATAATTGTACTATCTCTAAGATCTGGAACTTTGAAATTCCATGAACTGACCACATCTTCGATATATCCTTGCACTTCTCCCACTCTCTCCCTTTCACAAAACCTCCTCTTTACTCTACCTCTAGCCTTTCCTTATCCATCCATATTGTCCTAGCTCCTCTCTTAATCTCTCACTCATCTCCATTCTTTATTTTCAATTTAGAAATATTTTATTTATTTTGAGTTTTACAATACTCCCCCTATTCTTGCTTTCCTCTCCCCACCCCCTCACAGAAGGCATTCTGTTAGTATTTACATTGTTTCCGTTGTATACACTGATCTCAATTGAATGTGATGAGAGAGAAATCATATCCTTAAGGAAGAAAAATAAAGTATAAGAGATAGCAAAATTACATAATAACTTTTTTTTCCCTAAAGAGTCTTTGTTCAAAGTCCACAGTTCTTTCTCTGACTCATCTCCATTCTTAATCTTGACCACATGATATACCATGATCAATTCAGGATCAGGATTTTACTCTTGAATCTTTAACAGCCTGACCTAATGTCATATGTAATCTTCAAATCTTTATCCCATATTATATCAGATCCTATGCCAGGAGACCCTGATCCCAAACTGCCGAACGTTACTGAAAAAGAGAAACAAATGCAAACCAATTGCATTCACTGCAAGTTTATGGTGAATGACCTCTGCTGTTGGGTCCTCCATACTTCCTCACAGACAAAGGCATTATTAAGCACTTAATATATACCAGCCCCTATGTTAAATACCTATAAATTCTACTTATCTTATTTCCTATGGTAACTAATCCAATTTTCTTTTATCTTTCCTCAGACGTCAATCTTAGACTTAGAGTTGGGAGGGACCTTAAGATGTTCATTCCCTTCATTTTAAAGATGAGGACATGGAGATGCAGGGAAGAGAAACAACATACCCTGTCTCTAAGTGACAGAATCAAGATTCAAAGATAGGTGACACAGTGAATAAAGAACAAGCATCAGAGTCAGGAAAACTTGAATTCAAATCTAGCCTCAAACTATTACTAAGTATTACTCTGGTCAAGTCACTTAACCCTGATTGTCTCCAAAAAAAAAAAACCCCAAGATTTAAACAGTATTTTTTTTGCTCCGAATTCTGCAACATTCTATTTTCCTCTTAGCTCACTCCTCTTTTAGAAGGTTCTTTAGAAAAAGACCTTTATTTTTATATTCAACTCTGTTATTTGTACAAAGCTTCACTCCCTGATGCCAGTGTTTTTATCCAGAACTGACTTCCCCCTCACTATTCACTATCCTTCTGTATCACTCTCATTCTTATTGCTATGGGTTCTCAAGGAATGCAACTAATGTGACTTGCACAATATAAATTAAAAGATCTATAAAAACAAACCAAACTTTCTATATAATTGGAAAAAGCAATGGTTCCAGAAAACACCATGAAATATACCTCCCTTTAGAGCAGAGAATTGGGGGACTACTAAGATAGAATGCTATATAAATTTTCACACAACCACTGATCTGTGTAACTTTGTGTTGTTTTGTTTCTTTGTCAGGAAATAGGATTAAATAGAGCCTATATAGTCTATAGAGATTAAGGAAGAGGTGATATTGGGGGTGACTTTTTTTCCTTCAGAAAATACTGTGATGTAGAGACAAAGAATCAATAAAATATCACTAAAAACAGCAAAATTTGATCCAAAAAGCAATAATAATAATAATAATAATAACAATAATCATGATTTTCCTTTATTCTCTAAGAAGACCACAATATCAGGGAGGTGGTATTATGACAAGTACATGAACTGGATTTGTGGGGGGGGGGGGGCTGTGCTAAGTCACCAGCCTCACCTTCTCCTCCAGTGGCCAGATATGAATCAGGATGACTGGAGATGATGCAAAAAGTAAATTCAATACAAAAGAATATATCTGAAACTTAAAAAAAAATAACAAATATGTTTGGACTCTGTCACTGTTTCTGTTTATTTATATGATTAATAGATAACTATGTTTCATGTGACCTGTCTGGTGGCACAGTGGATGGAGTGCTGGATCTGGAGTCAGAAAGACTCATCTTCCTGAATTCAAATCCTGCCTTAGATATTTACTAGCTAAGTTAGCTTAACCCATTTTGCCTCAGTACCTTCCTGTGTGAAATGACCTAGAGAAGGAAATGGCAAACCCATCCCAATTGCCAAGAAAATTCCAAATAGGGTTACAGAGACATGGCTGAACAACAAAGAAATGTTTTTATACCTATAATTGGGGAACTGGCCAATGAGGGTTCAGTCTTTGGAACATGTACAAAATCCGCATGGAGGCTTCTTTCTTCCCCATTTCAGAGGACATTGAGGCATCTTCTGACAATTTTTTACCAACTTACTGTGTGATGATAAAAAGCCTATTATTTGGCTTCTAAGCTGGAACTGAGGGGGCCTACAAAAGATTCAAAAGGACTAACTCTCTCTTCCCCAGAGGCTCTCTAGTGAAGAGGATGAAATGCTTCAGACCTCTAGTTGTGGGGAGAGGTGGCAGCAGTAGCCTGCTCCAGCTGCCTCATTTCCCTTATTATTCACCTGACTGCCATGTGGCCATGTATGCATTCTGCTTTTCTTTCCCCTTTTGATCTCTGTTGTGTTTCATTCTTTTCTGATCATAGGTAAATGAGTACTGTGAGCCAGAACCAGTCATGCTATGACCTTATGAGGTTTGAAAGATCAGAAGAACCATCAAAAGTACAGCATTTGGAATCAGTGGCAGGGTCTACCAGCAGCTGCAGTAGCAGAATCTGGTAAAGAAACATCCCTGAGGATGGAGTGACCTCCTTGACCCAGTCCGGCAAGGAGCCCACCCAGCTGAGCAAGAGAGAAACAGTCCATTAGTTTATGCCATATCCTGAAGTGAACTTGTCGGTGGTACTATGAAGGAAGAAAAGAATTCCTGGGAGTGAATGTTTTGTAGCAACTGCTTTTCAGTCAGTCTATTCTTTCCAGTGACTGGGGTATGGAGAGAAGAGAATGTGCTCCTTGTTTAGGAAGTTGTTGGACCTTGCTATATACCCTTGTAAAAGCTACTTTATGTTAATTTGTTTATTGATATTGGGAAGATGTTAACTGGTTATATTGAAGGAAAACGGATGGAGGTTAATAAGCAACAGTACTAGAAAACCTCCCCTAACCCCACAGGCCTACTCCTAGAGCCTAGAGGAGAGATGTAACTACTCATGATCTGAGGACAAGGTCTATCAGTCCTAGTGTGTGAGTTGGGATAATAGCCCCTGAACCTGAATTACAAATGGATTTTCTCTCTGGTTACGTGAAAGAACTGATGTATGATGGAAGGAATATCAATCAGGGGAAAGGGAGGTCTCATCCTCTGGACAACAAATTTTGCTTTAACTTCCTGTGCCTCTATTTTCTTCTGAAGAGAATAATCACAGTGGAGAAATTCTGTGTCTGGAATCAAGAGTACCTGAATTGGAGACATTACGAGCTGGGAGACCATGAATTAGTCTCCTAACTCTTTTTACCTCAGTTTCCTCATCTGTAAAATGCAAATAGGGAAGAAAATGGCAAACCACTTCAGTATCTTTGCTAAGAAAACTCTAAATGGGTCACAAAAAAGTTGAGCATAGCTTGAAGAACTGGACAACAACTGCACCCCTACCCCAAGATGAATAGGAGATACTTTTGGAATCCCATAAAACTGAAAAATGACTGAACAAAAGGGAAAGGATACTCTTAAACATATATAACATAGACCTACAACTACAAGTGTATGAAAATTCAGAAAAACTACTGAACGAAAAAGCATTCTTTAGTTGCTAGCGCATATATGTAAATGTGCATGCATATGCATATGTGTGTGTATATGTGAGTATGTATGTGTATGTATAAAACACCAATTACATTCTGGGACCATTAGATGTTGCTGTAGATATAGTGTCAGGATTACAGTCAGGAAGATTCAACTTCTTGAGTTCAAATCCAGCCTCAGACATTTACTACTTTTGTGACCCAGGAAAAATCACTTAACCCCGTTTGCCTCAGTTTCTTCATTTGTAAAATGAGGTGGAGAAGGAAATAAAAAAAACACTTTAATATCTTTGCTAAGAAAATGTCAGTTGGGGTTGTGAATACTTGGTCATGACGCATCAACAACAAATTATTGGCTGGGAACTGTGCTAAGTGTTTTCTAAAGATCCCATTGATTCTCATATCAGCCCTGGAAGATGAGTGCAATTATTATCCCCAGTTTACAGTTGAGGAAACTGAAGTTGCATGACTTGTCTAGGGTCATACAGATAGTAGGTGTCTTTGACCAGATTTGAACTGAGGTCTTCCAGATTCCAGCCCAAGCAGCCCAAGCACTGTGTTAAGTACTGAAGTACAGACAGAAAAGACAGTCCCTGCCCTTGAGGAACTTAACTTCAGAGAATTGTGATTATGATTCCAACATTCGGATTTAATAGCTAAGGAGGGTAAAGAATTAAATGGATCTGTCATGGGAAATGGGATCCCTTCACTAAGTTCAACATGGAAATTTAGAGTCCTGTTTTTTCTGAAAGCCTAAAGATACTTAGATCACTTCTGGAAAGGCAATTTTGGGTGAAGGCGGCAATCTATTTTCCAATCAGATTAGTGGATTTTTTTTTAACTTGAAGTCTTTCCTTAAGACTAAAACCTCTGATATGAAAGGTGGCAAAAAAAAGGGAGACAGGTTTCCTTGCCTTTCTGCACAGTCTGTTTTGAAGGGCTGACATAGTCAATAGAGCTGTCTCTGTTCCAAAGCACAGAACTCCTCATTTATTTCCAATCTGCCTAATAATTAAAGCCTCAGAAACTTTGGGAAACTTTCTTGGCAAGCAGACTGACTTTAAGAGAGAGAGAGAGAGAGAGAGAGAGAGAGAGAGAGAGAGAGAGAGAGAGAGAGAGAGAGAAAGTGCTGAAGGAGTAGACTTTAATCAGTCAACAGAGAACTTGCCTTGAGGGGTGGGGGGAGGATGCATTTAAATAAGCTTGTTTTATTCTTCCAAGCTTTTCTCCAGTCAGTGTAGGTAGAGAGAGAGAGAATGTGACACCCCAGATAAGCTGCCACAACTCTCTAGACTAAGTGATTACTCAATACACTTCCAGAAAAGGAGATAAAAAGTGCATGGTTAATGTAGACCTATAGACCTTATTAACAACTAGGTCAAATAAAGGAATGTATGTATAGAAAATCATTTATTGTTTTAACAGGTTAAGAAAAAAGTGTGAATATGTAAGAAGATTGAAATTTATTCATTTAAATGGGTGTTTCCCCCCTCCCACCTACCCCAACAAACCTTCCAGAGCTGATACATTCAAAAATGAGTATTGCCCCACTTCCAAGCAGTCACTGTGGGAGATCATACACTTATTCCAGAAATGCAGGTATGCAGCATCTCTGGAATTCTTCCTTTGAAATTTGCTTCAAAGTCACTAGTCATATAAGAAAGCAAGTTTCCTTACAAAGTACAGTAAGTCTAGAATTTCAGAGTTGGGAAAGAACTAGCTGAATTTCCTCATTATACAGATGAACAAACTGAGGCCCAAGAGCCTCAAGATTTTAGCCTTCCACATTGTAAGGGTTAGCAATATCTTAGTGTCTCTCAGTCCACCCACCCCCCTTTATTTTCCTCCCTCCCTTCTGCAATCTGAAAAATCTGAGTAAAACTTTTTTGGCTTTCCCTTCATATCAAAGAAGTCTAAATTTCTTCTTTTTCTTTTATAGGGTGTTTACAGTACTTTATTATAGAATTTGGGTTAGGCATTTGATCATAGACTGTGTCATCTGCTAGTCCTTTGGTGTTGTCTTCAGTTTCTGCAAAATTTCTCCCAAAATTTCCAATTAATTTCTTATGCCAACCAGAGATGTATCAAAAACTTGATGGGGAAAGTCTGAGGTCGGATTTGAACTTAGGTCTTCCTGACTCCAAGGCCGGTGCTCTATCCACTGGGCCACCTAGCCACCCCTCAAATGGGCTTTTTTGCAAAATAAGAGAGGAAAGAAAAGGAAGGCTGCCAATTTGCTAATAATCAATTCCCAGAATAATTCAGCTCAAAAAGAGAAATAAGGCTATTAGAAATGCAAATGTCAATTTATCTTTTATTGTTTCTAAATAGAATTAACTAAACAAAAAAACTCTGAAAATAGTGCTTGTGAGAAATCAGGCTTCTAGAACTTGAATTTGATGATAGTGAAAGGCAGAGAAAGTTGGCAAAAGGAATCCCTACTTGGGCAGGGGCTTGTTTATTCTTTTTACTTCAAAAATAAAGAAAACAATAATTTTGGTAGTCCTAAATAATAACTAATATTATTATTATAGGGCATTTGATGGATTGATTTACACACACACACACACACACACACACACACACACACACACAAATGTATTATCTCAACTGATCACTGGAGTTTGAACAAGGTTTATGTGGCCCAATAGATAGACTACTGATATACTGATCCTGGAGTCAGGAAGATTTCAGAGAGTTATTAGCTGAATTATCTGGATAAATTATTTAAGCTTTGATTACCTCAGTTTCTTCAACTGCAAAATAATTATTATAATAGCACCTACATATCGGGGCTATTATGAAGATCAAATGAGATGATATTTATAAAGCTTTTAGCAGATGACCTAGGGTAACTAGGTAGCAAAGTGGATGAAGGGCTGGGCCTGGAGTCTAGAGGACCTGAGTGTAAATCCAGGCTCAAACACTTAGCAGCTATATGATTCTGGGTAAATCATTTTACCTGCTTTGTCTCAATTTCCTCATCTAAAATGAGCTGGATGGGGCGACTAGGTGGCACAGTGGATAGAGCACCGGCCTTGGAGTTAGGAGTACCTGAGTACAAATCCTACCTCAGACACTTAATGATGACCTAGCTGTGTGGCCTTGGGCAAGCCCCTTAACCCTATTGCCTTGAAAAAATCTAAGAAAACCCTAAATGGAATCAGAAAGGGTCTCACACAAATGAAAACAATATTATAAATGGAAGAAATACTAGAGGCTGAATTCTTAGAGTCCCAAACTAGGGCACAACTGTGAGTAAAGCTATCCAGATCTCCAGAGTAGGGTTGGGCATATATAAGAATTCTTTTCTCTGAACTGTAATTTGTGTCCTATTTCCTTTCTTTGACTTATGAAGAAACTTGTTCATTATTTGAGATTTATGAATTGTGTGCTTGTACAGAATGACTAAACACATCAAATAGTGAAGTTGCCAAATTGTTCAGGTGGAAACAAAGAATCAGAAAAGTGAGCCTAATGTGGATAGCCAGAATCACCTCCTAAACTGAATCACCTTCTTATGAACCCCGGCAAAGTCCCTGCCTATGAGACAGGTGCTATTGATCCTTGATGAAAGGCATGAATCAAGAGGTAGCAATTCCTGATTAGTTATCAGTAACAGGGGTGGCATCAAAGGTCAATGGCCTTCAGTTAGGAAGAGGCATCTAAAAGGGAAAAAAATAAAAAATGGCTTTGGACTCCTTTGGTGTCTTTCTTGCAGACTCATTCAACATTTTCTCTTCCTTGAACTTCTAGCAAGCTAAGAGAGGGAAAATTTCTCTCATCAATGGTTCTCACAGTATTGCTAAGTCATTTCAACAAAGCCTACATCTATTAGTCATGGGCCAGAGTACATGTGCCATAGACGGGGATAGAGTACATGCTCAGCTCTATGGAAGTTTCCCTAGTGCAGAGCATGATTTGATCCCTTTGATTATCCACATAACATAAGAAATTCCCCAAAGCGCACATAGGACCTTTATGAACTGATAAAGAATAAGTGAAAAGAACTTGATAGGAAAAATTTATATGACAACAATATCATAAAGAAAACCAATTTAGAAAGACTTTAGAATTCCGTTCAAATCACAAGACCATATAATTGAAAAATGAAACATGGCATACATCTGCCAGAGAGATGATGGACTTAATACAGAATGAGACATATTTTTGGACATGGGTACTAAGGGAATTTTGTTTGTACCAGACTGACTCTCCCTCCCTCTCTCTCCCCCTCCTTTCCTCCCTCCCTTTCTCCTTCTCTCCCTCCCTCCCACATATTTGTTATGAGACTTTTCTTTTTTTATATAGTGTTCAGTTGAGAGGAGAAAGGAAGAGATAACAATGCTTATAAAATTTAATTTAAAAGACCCAAAATATACATAGGATCTTTATGACATGTAGGAACCTCTGATGAAAAGGTTAAATAGAAAATGAAGGACTGGACTCCCTGACTCTATGGTCTGTTGTAATTCTATCACAAAATCATGGAATATTGCAGTTAAAGGGCCCAATCTAGACTAACTTGCACTTGACTACCAATTCTTCATTGAATTCCAGACAAGGATCATTCAACCTTCATTTGAATATCAATGGACATGACAGTCATCTTCAAGTGTTAAACATTATCATGAATATTGCTTGGCCCCAAAGATCAAGATTAGGGGTAGAGGAATTTGCAGAGTGGCAAGTTTAAGATGTTAAAATGCTGCTAGGTGGCCCAGTGGATAGAGCACGGGTCCTGGAGTCAGGAGGACCTGAGTTCAAATTCTACTTCAGTCACTTGATACTTACAAGCTGTGTGGTCCTGGGCAAGTCACTTAATCCCATTGCCCCACAACAACCAAAAAAAGAAAATGCTAAGAATAAAGGATAATTATCCAAAAGAGGAATGGGCTGCTTTGGTGGGTAGTAAGATTTCTCACTTTTCAGGCAAGATTGGACCCTCACTGTTGGAGGAGTTGCAAAACTTTGCAACTGAACTTTGGAAAATATGGGTTTGATTAAATTATTTCTGACATTTCTTCCTGCTATTAGATGATGGAATTTTTGCAAAATACCACCTCCCTGGTGACTTCCACCCATTGTTCCTAATTTTATGTAAATTCTGCTATCCAGAAGTTGACCTTGCCATGGTCAGAAAAATGTCAAGTAACAGAATTGAACTACACTTTTTTACCTAGGTTACTAAGAAGTTTTTGGTAATGGTTTGAACCTTAGTCCCCTGCATCAATTATGTCTCAAGAACAGCTTCATTTCCTTTTAAGAAAAACAAATTTAGCCTTTGTGGGGTAGATATTGCTGCTTCAATAATTGAGATATTTCTGGTGAAAGTGGTTTTGCATCTGCATAATTTGGCAAGTGGCTTCTTGTCAATAAATTCTTTTGCTTGTATAGCTGCTTATTCTTGGCAAATCTGTGAGGTGAGAAATTTTTTAAAATAAAATTTCTATATTTCTCTCTAAATCTAATATTCTTAACTTAGAGACCATGAATTTAAAAAACAATCTTGATATGTTTATTTCAGTAAAATTGGTTTCCTTTGTAACCCTATGCATTTTATTTTATGCATTTAAAATCTTATTCTGAGAAGCAGTCTATAGGCTTCATCAGACTCCCAAGGGAGTCCACCACAAAAAAGGTTAAAAAGCCCAGATCCAAGTCAACCCAAGTGTGAATCGCATGAACTCAGGAAGGAGAAGTACAGAGGATCTTGGTGTCTACATCAGTTTCTGTAAATAAACTCAGGGTAGTAGATATGGGATGATTTTAAAACAGAGAATTTTTGCCAATATAAACCTGTTAAAAGTTAAACAGTTTGGTGAAAAAGAGCAACTCTGTTCCAGTCTGAGCTATCATCTAAAGATCATTTCCCAAGTGCTCAAATCAAACATGTGCTATTATTAACTCATACATGAATGATTCCAAGAACAAAATCAGATAGAATAACTGCCCAGGCAAAGCAACCAGTACCAGACATTGTTTATTTTTTCTATAGCACAAACAACTTTATCTGATTAGCCTTCTGTCTGAGGGTTACTTTCTCAGGATTACTGTAGGAACATCAGAGGAGGCAATGAAATGTCCCTAATTTACAATGATAAATTGTTTAAAATGTAAAATTCATTTCACATGCTGCCCATATCCAACCCACAACAGCTAATTTTTTTCATTTAGTATTTTATTTTTCCCCAGTTACATGTAAATACAAATTTGAACATTCATTTTTAAAACTTTTCAGTTCCAAATTCTATTCCTTCTTCCCACCCCGCTCCTCCTCATTGAGAAAGCAAGCAATTTGATATAGGTTAAAAATCTCAGCAACTACATTTTACATATAGCTTTCTTGGACTCTCTGTTGCCTTCTCATTTTCAAGAAGTTCATATTACAAAGAAAAACATGCAAATAATCAAGCAAAAAGCAATGGCACAGTATTTCTGTGTTATACTTTTACCCATATGAATTTTTTCAAGTAAAAGAGTTTACCTTTATTTCATATCTTAGTGAATATATGTTTTTGAATTATCACAAGGATATTTGAATTTTTCAAATCCTAAATGGAATTATAGGGATCTAGTCATTATTAACACTTTCACATTCTTGCATTTTTTCATTCAGGTTATTAGTTCTTGTCTTTCATTCTTGAAGAGTATCATGACTTCAGGGAGGTTATACCATAAGATGTAAGTAAATGGATTTGAGCAAGAAAGAGTCATGCAAAGTCATCTGCCTCATTTTCTCCTTTGGGACCATCTGGGTTGTAGTCAATTGTAAGGTCTTGCTAATAGCAACAACAGAAGCATAATTCACGAGGTGATTCAATATGTTTCATTGGTTGCAATGGAAACAATGGCTTCAATGGATACGAAGCTATAAATTTAAGAGGATTTACTAGAAGAATACATTCCCTAGAGAAAACAAGGTGGCAAAGTCGATAGAGCATCAGTCCTGGAGTTTAATGAAGAAACCACATATGTGTTTATATATACATATGTATAGTGGTATGTCTATATGAATGTATATAAAGAGATTCTATCTAGATATTTCTACATTTATATCTAAATATCTAGACATCTATATCTGTCTCCCAAGAAACATCTGTATATCTGTCTCTATAAAGAGACATGTGTGTGTGTGTGTGTGTGTGTGTGTGTGTGTGTGTGTGTGTGTGTGTGTGTTTGGAGAAAGAGGGAGAAAAACAGACAGTAAGACAGACAAACAGAGGTAGAGAATTTGGAATTATCTCCTAAGAAAGGAATTAGTATTAAAGGGGACCAGGAAAGGATTCTTGCAGAAGGTAAAGCTTCAAGGAAGTCAGATTGCATAAAAAAAAGAAGGCAAGTGAAGACAGAAAGTGAAAACACTTAAGACTAGAGATGGAATTCCTTGTTGGAGGAAAAGCAAAGAAGCCAGTGTCACTGGATCAGAGTATATGGAGAGGAGCAAGACTTAGGAGAGGTCTGATTATGAAAGATCCAATCAGAGGATCTTAAATTTGATTCTGCCGGTAATGTGGAGTCAGTAGAGTTTCTTTAATTTATTGAATAGGAGGGAGGGGGAAGTGATATTGTCAAATCTACTTTAGGAAGATAAATTTAAAAGTCAAATGAAGGATGGACTTGAGTGGGGGAAATTTTGGGGCAGGAAGTTTAATCAGAAGGCTATGTATTGCATTAGTCCTCATATGAGGTGATAAAACCCTACTCCTTGCCATATGAAGTGATAAGATCCTATTCCTGAGGTGGTAGCAGTGTCAGAGGAGAGAAGGCAGCTTATACAAGAGATGTCATGAAGATAAAAACCATAAGACTTGACAAATGATTGGTTATAGAAGGTAGGAGAGAGTATGAAGTTGAGAATGATACCAAGGTTGTGAGCCTGGATGACTGAGAGGATGATGCCAACATTAATAGGGAAATTAAGAAGAGAAGAATTTGGGGGAGAAGAAGAAGTTCAGTTTTGATCCTATTGAATTTAAAGTGACCCTTAAGACATCTAGTTCATGATGCCGAGTGAGATGAGCAGAACCAGAAAAAAACACTGTATATCCTAACAGCAACATAGGGGTGATGATCAACCTTGAAGGACTGGCTCATTCCATCAGTGCAACAATTGGGAGCAATTTGGGGCTGTCTGCAAAGGAGAGTACCATCTGTATCCACATAAGGAGCTGTGGAGTTTGAACAAAGTTCAAGGACTATTCCCTTTAATTTATTTTTTTGGGGTTTTTTTATTCCCTTTAATTTAGAAAAAACAGATATCTTATCTTATTGTCTGATCTTGTTACCTCTTAGACTTCTCTCTTCTTTAAGGATATGATTTCTCTCTCATCACACCCAATTTGGATCAAGGTACAACATGGAAACAAAGTAAAGACTGACAAATTGCTTTCCGTGGGGGGTGGGGGAGGGAAGTAAGATTGGGGGTAAAATTGTAAAACTCAAATAATATCTTTAATAAAAATAAATTTTTAAAAAAAGACATCTAGTTCAAGATGTCCAATACTATTTGGAGATATTTGGAGGTCAGGAGAGAAGTTAGGACTGAATAATAAGACTCTAAGAATCATCTGCATAGAGATCATAATTAAATCCATGGAAGTTATGATCAACATGTAAAACAGTAGATAGAGAGAGAGAAAAGAGAAGAGGTTCCAGAAAGGAGTTTTTGGAAATAGCTTCATTTAGTAGATATGGCCTGGATGAAGATCCAGCAAAAAGGATTGAGAAAGAGCATTCAGACAGATAAGAGGAGAACCAGTCAAGAACAGTGTCTACATCATGTCTGGACTTCTAGGCAGAAGAGACCATCAAAGAAGAGAGTTGAAATGTTGAAATCTGCAAAGAGGTCAAGAAGGATGAGGATTAAGAAAGAGTAATAAGATTTGACAATCAAGAGATCATTAATAACTTTGGAGAGAGCAGTTTTAATTGAATGATGTTGAAAATCAGAATACAGAGAGTTAAGAAAAGAATTAGAGGAAATGGAAACACCTATGATATATAGGTTTCTCAAGTTTAGGTACAAAAAGGAGAAAAGATATAAGAAAGTAATTAGTAGGAGTGAACAGATCAAATTAAGTTTTGTGGGGTTTTTTTGCTCTGTTTGTAGGGTATGTTTGTAGGCAATAGGAATGTTGTAGTTTGTAGGCAATAGGAAAGAAACAAGAAGAGACTGAAGATTAGAGAGAGATTAAAGATGATAGAGGGGAGAAAATCTGCTGGAGAAGACCAGATGGAATGGGACCATTTGTATCTGTTAGAGGAATTTGCTTTGGCAAGAGGTAGTGCAATAAGGTGAAAGAGGATATATATAGTGATAGAAAGGATCTCAATGACTGATGATTAAACAATCTACTGGAAAGGGTATTTACTTAGAGCCCAGTGCTAATAATATAGTAAGTACTTAATAAAAATGTTTTTATCCATTCATTTATTCATTCAGGTATAGCCTGAAAAAATGTCCATTTCTGAAATTCTGTGCTCCCTATAGTGAACCCAATCTAGTTTAGCATTTTTCAAATGCAATTTTTACTGCTAAATCTTCATACATATCCCTTTAATTTTTATTTATTTAGGGATGGGGGACCCAAACCTCCATTGTCATCAACAAAGAATTCCTAATGTGGAGACTTTCTCCAGTGAGGTAGATCAGAAATTTGTCTAAGACTTATAGTTTCAGAAAAGAACAAGCGTTTATAAGTACATACTGTGGTCCAGACAAAGTGCCAAGCATTCTATAATATTATTCTACTTGATCTTCACATGGGGCTTCCCTGTGTGGTGGGTGCAATTATCTCTATTTTGCCATTAAGAAAAAATGAGGGGGCGGCTAGGTGGCGCAGTGGATAAAGCACTGGCCCTGGAGTCAGGAGTACCTGGGTTCAAATCGGTCTCAAACACTTAATAATTACCTAGCTGTGTGGCCTTGGGCAAGCCACTTAACCCCATCTGTCTTGCAAAAAAAAAAAAAAAAAACCTAAAAAAAAGAAAAAGAAAAAAAAAGAAAAAAATGAGACAGGGGCAGTTAGGTGGCGCAGTGGATAAAGCACTGGCCCTGGAGTCAGGAGTACCTGGGTTCAAATCCGGTCTCAGACAATAATTACCTAGCTGTGTGGCCTTGGGCAAGCCACTTAACCCCATTTGCCTTGCAAAAACCTAAAAAAAAAAAATGAGACAGACAGAGATGAAGCAACTTGTCCAGTCACACACCAGATATGAACTCAGGACTTCCAGAGCCAGGCCTAGGGCTCTCTCCACAAAGCACCTAGTTTTGAGTCTAAGAGAATGTCCTGGGGAATTGAAGAATTAAGCAACTTGCCCAGGGTCACAAAATTAGAGTTGAAGGCAAGAACAATAAAGTCCTCCTTTGGGTTTTTTCTGACTCTTCCATCCCCCGCTTTTCCCTTCTGACATTTGGTTCCTATTTCCCTCAGTATCTTTCCAAACTCTTCCATGCTCCCACCTAGGATCTTCCCTCTGACATGACCCTCCATTTATCTTGGACCTTTTATGTCCCTACTACTTTGAATTTCATCTCCTCCATTCAAATGTTTACATTTTTCTTTGCATTTACAGGACTTAACCTGGCACATAATAAACACTTAATTACACATTTGTGAACTGACTGATTGACCATGTCTTTCTGATTCCAATTTCTGTTTCCCAATACACTGTGCTTTGTGCTTTGTGCTGCCTCTGAAAATCCATGTTACCTGAGTTGATCTTAACAACTATTGGAGGCAGGCAGGGCATGTAGTGCCATCTTTATTTAACAGATGAGGCAAATAATAAGTGAAGGGAGCCACCTAAGGGAATTAGTGGCAGAGAGGAAGCTGTAGTCTACAAGCTTTTTTCCTATTCCACGTTGCCTCATGGAGCTAAATGAGCAACCTATGCAGGGCCCATATTGCAGTTGAGAAGCCTGGGGAAAGTTTGTCCTGGCATCCACTGTCATCTGGCCAAGGTTCCCTGTAAGTGGCAGAATGAGGCCTTGGTCTCGCTCCAGCCCAGTGCTGAATCCCTTGGGAGTGAGCAGCTTGTCTTTCAGTAATGGAGACTGCTACATGGCCCAACCAAATATACTGACGGAGCTCACAGATTATGACTTGGCAGTGAAAAAGGTAGCTGAAGCTGGCATCTCCTGTATTTCTGATATGAGCCCCACTGGAAGCAAATAGCAGCTGTTTTAAACCTGTTTTACTCCTTCAGCTCATGTCTTTCTTTGAAGTATAAAGCAGTCTATCCAAGCGTCCAATGTAGGATCCTTTGCAGCAGAAAATGTCTTCTTTAATGTCATAGAGACAGTAGAGGGGAAATTTTTTATTTGCTTTGTTTTGGTTTGGGGGGAAAGAGAAATGGAAAAATAGAAATCCATGACCTGCCACTGCAAGACAGAAGACTGTATCTGAAAATCAAACTCTTTGCAAAGACTAGCCCCTTGCCCACAATGCAGTCCTTTCTCAACTCCATCCTTTAAAATCTCTAGCTTCCCTCAAAGCTCAGTTCAAAGAGTTCTTAACCTGGAATCCTTGAGTGACCTTGTTTTTTTTTTAAGTTTTAATAGCTATATTTCAATATAATTTGTTTCCTTGGGATTGTGTGTAGTTTTATCTGATTCACATCCTTCCAAATCTGTTATGTTGGCCTCACTCAGTTTCCCTAGAGTCCCAGTCCAATAATCCCAATTTACTACTTTGTACTTCCACCTAGATACTGCATTGGACCAGTTTGATGGCACTGGGGTCAGGAAGACCTGAGTTCAAATTTAGCCTGAGATGCTTGCTAACTGTGTGACTCTGGGCATGTCACGTCATACAGTTTTACCCATCTGTAAAAATGGTCTGGAAAAGGAAATGGCAAATGGTCCCAGGATCTGCACCAAGAAAACCCCAAATGAGGTCATGGAAAGTAGGGATATTTCTGAAACCATTGAACAACAATAGATGTCTCACTAACACTTTAAATTCAGCATGTCTCTTAATCAAAGACCCGTGCAACAAAGTCAAGAGAAAGACTTGTTAGAAAGAGGAGGGAGCCGAGAAGAGGCAACTTTGACTGAAGTTCTTTTCAGATGCCTCAGACAGTAGACATAGATATCCATCTATTCTCAAAAGCTATGTCAAAAAAAAAAGTCAATCTCTGACAGTCTCTGACAGTTCAATGAAAAAGGCTTTGTGTATTTAAAATTAATGATTAGGTATTGGTCATCCAAGAACCAGACTAGTCATGGTCAAAGACTGTCTACCAGTTTCTTACGATCTACAGAGGTGAAAGGAGAATCTGCACCAAGACAGCCAAAACAAGGAGACAGAATCAGTGAGGATAGAAGAGGAGAAAATGGAGTGGCATAGTAAAATCTGACTGGAGTTTAAAGCTTCTAGGAGGGAGCAATATGAGGAAAAGTTAGAAAGGAAGGTTTGAGGTAGATATTAGAGGACTTTGCTAAAATTAGCATTTTGTACTTGATTTAATTGGCAGTGGAGAACCACCAACAGTTTTTGAGTAGAGGGGTGATTAACAGAGCAGTGATTTAGAAAAATTACAGTGTTAGAAGGGACTAACTTGAGTAGGTATAGGCTGGAGGCAAGAAGGCCAGGTAGAAAGATCATTATTCCAAGCTTGTCAGAAATTTTAGGGTCCTGGTGCCCTTATCTTACTGTTGAAACATGAGTCCTAAATTGTAAGTAGTAATTACTTATTTTATTACTAGGTGAATGAATTTTCATAAGAATGTTATTTCATATTATGGCAGTCGAAATTCTTTTGGAGTGGTAAAGCAGGAAGTTAATCAATGGTGTTCACTTATCATCCCTGTGATGAAAGTAGTCCATGCTCTTTATAAACTTTCCCCTTTTTTGTAATTAAAAGTTTTATTTAATGCAAATGAACCTGAACAAAACAGTTGCTTATTTTCTTCCTTCCTCAGTCTAACATTTGTATTGCTGATCTTGACTACCACCCAAATTGTCCAATCCAAAATGTCTTTATGATTCTTAGAAGCAACATTGTGAACAATCTTTCCATAGTAAGTTTTTTAACATTGTGTATATTTGTAACATTATGTAACATTTTAATATTATGTATCAAAACTGTTCTGAATTTCAAAAATTCCTGAATCAAGTGAGTAACCTGTGTTTTGCCAGTGGACTTCTAGATCTCATTCTTGAAGTATCTTTGCCCCCTGTTTTCAATGGTTCTTTATAGTAGTTTTGTTTGACCTGATGGGTATCAGACAGATGAACTTTTTATTATCCACTATTTTAAACTTCAGAAGGGGATCTAAGGATAAAGTTGTTGACTTCAAAGACAGAGATGGAGAGGGAAGAGAGTGAGTGAAGGGGAGAGAGAGTAGAGACATAAAGAAACAGACAGATAGAACCTTCTCTACCTTCTCTGAGAGGCAAGAAACAGGAACAATGGATAAATGTTATAGGGTGACATTTTTTAATCCAATATAAGGAAAATTTTTCCTAATAATCAGAATTGTCCAGAAATATAATGACCAGCCTTGGAAGACATAAAGAGGCACATTTAGGCTTGATGTGTGTGTGTGGGGGGGGACTTCATAATTAAAGTTATTTTTTTTAAGTAGTGGGTTGCCTTTCATTTGAAGTTTTTAAGTAAAGGAGGATTTACAATTTGGGTGTGTTGTGGAATGGGTTGGGTTCTTAGGTTCAGGTTGGACTAGATGATCACTAATGTATAATTCTGAGTAATATTAAATACCTCTTGGAGAGAATGACCTGAAGGTTGGGAACCTAGTTGAAGGAGTTTAAATGCCTAGCAGGATTGGTGTTTGCAGTGAGAGACCTGGAAGATTTTTTTGGAATCGGGGAGTGACATGGTCAGATGGTGCCTTAGGCAAATTATACTGGCATCTGTGGGGAGCACTGCTTGAAGACAGTTGAGATTGGTTGCTTGGAATCCAATTAATAGGCTATTAAAATAATCCAGGCAAAATGTGATGAGACCTGAACTAGGTTGTTGACTTTGTGAGTGGAGAGGCTGTTCGAGGTATTGGGGAGGTAGGATTGGCAGGACTTGGCAACTATTTGAATATATGGGTGTCTAGGGAATGGTAGCTCCCTGGATAAAAAATAGGAAAGTTTGTTGTAAAGGTATGCTTAGATGAGAAGATGACATATTTGGACATATTTTGTTTGAGATGCCAATGAGAAATCCAGATGGAGTTGACTAGTAGGCAGCTGGAAGAGAAAACTCCATCTCCTTAGAATAATATGTTTAGATGGAAAGTATGCATCTTATTCAGAAAAAGAAATTGAGACTTGTCCCCATGCACAGTTGCTTTTCATTAGACCCTGAAGGACTAACAAATATAAAAGTGTCTTATGTCATTAGGCAGCTCCAGGAGTAGGGGTAAATGGAATTTGAACAGTGTAATGGAAAAAATTACTGAACTGAAGAGTCAGGAGACCTGGGTTCTACTCCCATATATAGGTATATGTATATGTATACGTATATGTATAGGTATAGGTATAGGTATAGGTATAGGTATAGGTATAGGTATATGTGTATGTGTATGTGTATGTATGTGTATATATATATATATATATATATGTATGGTAGCTAATTTATTCTTCTGATAGATTTACTAGTAAAGTAACTATTACCTCTCCATTTCCTTGACCATAAAATGAAGAGCTTGGACTAAATTATTCCCAAGATCACTAGAATCTAATTTTCTTTAATTCTGTGAGTGTAGATGAAAACTACTACTGTTATCATCATCATCATCATCCACTCAAATATGTCTGCACATCTAGTGCTCTCAGGCCTTTATAAGACAAAGCAAAAGCTCAGTCTTCATCCTCCAAGAATATAAAGGTCTCAATAATGGCCCCCAATCTAAATCATCCTCTTCTTTCAGACACTTATTTAGGGGTTTCAGACACTTATTAACTTGGGAACTGGGACAAATCATGTAACCAGTCTACTTGAATCCCCATCTGTAAAATGGGAGCAATAGCACCTGTCTCACAGGGCTTTTGTGTGGATCAAACAAGATAATATTTGTAAATATTTTGTGAATTCTAAAGTACTCTATAAAGGTAACTATTGAAAAGTAGATATTGAGGGCTGACTGGGCTTCTCCAGTAAGGAACCATTCAAATACAACCTCTGAAAATTCCTATCTGTGCTACCTTGGACAGGTCTGTTTGCCTCTGAAGAATGAAATGGCAGACTATTCCACTATCTTTGCCAAGAAGACTCAATGGACAGAGGTCCTCCGGTCACAAAGAGTTGGAGGCGGCTGAACAACAACCAAAATTATTGTAGCAGTGGCTCTTAGAAGAGGCATTTAGTAATAAGGAAAAGAAATTACAAACCTTCTGGAAATATCTGCAGATCATTCACCTCTACATTTGGGATAACAGCAGACTGTATTTTTTTTCTTTTTGCTTTCTCTTGAGTTTCACTTTGGCCCGAAACACCTGAGCCCTTACCGCAATGGGAGCTGTCCCAGTTGCCCCCCAAGAAGTTCTTCAGTATGGTGTATGGAAAGAGAACTGGTTCTGGACTTCCACAGCCTAAACTTGGATGTCAAGGAATCTGTGCTACAGTTCCTTTACCTGTAAAACTGGGTTGGGGGTGGGGAAGTATTGAACTGTATGACCTCTAAAGTCCTTCCAACTGCTAGCTAGGATTCAGGGTCTCTTCCGGGAACTAGCTCAGCAGAATTCCCTACCCTGCTTTAGCCCCCCCCCCATCCCCTCAGGAAAGTGGAAATGGGGAGTTGAGTCTGGAACCCAAGAGGTTAGGGGACATGGAGAAATGGACTTCAGCGGTAAATCGTGAGTATAGCTGGGTTAAAAGGAGCAAAACCCAGAGGTGTTGGAGCCGTGCTAAAGTATGGAAAGATGATTGAGGTGTTTACTACTTTATTGCTGCTGGGAGGGAACTCAATCTGAGTTTCACCCTTAATACTGGGAAACAATCTGGGGTGTGGCTGCTGAAAGGTGGTGTGGTGACGAGGCAGAACCTTCTGGGATGAAAATCCCATCCCCTTTCTTTTTGGTCACACTTTTTCCTCCCTTTTATTTATTGCCCTTCCTCCTTAGACCTTGTCATCTTCCCCAATTTCTTTTTAAGCTCATTCTCCTTCGAGACATTTTAGACGATTGATTCCACCCCCCCCCCCCCGATTTTGTCCTTTCTTCAAAAAAAAAATTAGCTGACCCATTCACCAGACCTGCGAGGAAGGGAGGGATCCCAGGGCCCTAATCCCTCCTCACCTCCTGACCTCCCTTCCTTTAAGGATTTTCCTTACTCTCTTCTCCAGAAGGAAAAAAAAAGCCAAGGAATTAAACACATCTCCTCCCTCTTCTCCCAGCCCCCACTCCACCCTCTTGGGCAACTAAATCCAGGAAGCTAGAAAGTGCGTGTGTGTGTGTGTGTGTGTGTGTGTGTGTGTGTGTGTGTGTCCTTGCCCAAAACAATCCCCAACCCCCCAGCATGGAGAGAAGTCTGAGGATTTCGAAGTCTGCTTCTGTTTGAGAAGCGCGTGTGTATATTATTATTGCGGATTGCATTCTAGGGCGCTTTCTCAACCGAATCCCTGGGAATCCCCCGGAGGCGTGGGTGCAAGCCCCAGCCCCAACAAAGCCGGGACCGCCTGGCGAAGTTGAAAGACTTTAATTAAAAAAAGGTAGTGCGAGCTGGGGGGGGGGGGGAGGGGGCTTGAGGGGTGATGGAGGTGGGAGTGAGGGAGACCTTTGACTAACCGAGCTTGACTTAGTGAAGCGAGGCCAGCGAGGACAAGATAAATCCATCCTGAGGAAGGAGGGGAGCCTTGGGGACTCGCGCCGGGAGGAGCAGGATTAAGTCTCCGGCTCCGATCGCCCCCTGGAAATGTCGAGGTGTGGAAGGCGTGGGCGGAAGGGCCACAGGCCCACGGATCCCCCAAAGCGGTTGGGAGTGTGTGTGTGTGTGTGTGTGTGTGTGTGTGTGTGTGTGTTGGGGGGGGCTTAAAAAATAAAATAATAAAAGTAGGCCCTGGGAACGCGTAACCTTTGCAGAGGCTTCGCCACCCTGACTTTGAAGTTCTGCCCGGTCCTCGCTTTCCCTTGGAGGCCTGTGAGCGGAACTGGCGGGTTCTGACTGTGACCCCGTCTTTGTAATCCCGGCGATGCTGCCGCGACTCACTGGACCACATCGGTGTCGGGGCGATCTCCTCTCTCTGATCTGTGAGCTGGCAAAAGAGCGCGGCCGTGCCCCGACTGAGCGGCGGGGCCGAGCCGGAGCCGCCGCCTCCGGGGCCGGCCGCGGAGCCGCCGCCGAGCCGGGAGGCAGGGCTCGCCCGTGACGCCGGGCCATGAATATTGCATTAGGCTAGGATGCCGCTACACGCTGTCATATCCCGGGCCCGGCTCCTCGCCCTCCCTGGCCGCCCAGGGCCAGTTAGGGATGGGGGGCACAGAAGGAAAGTTTCCCTCACCCCGAGAGAGGGGGGGGGTGAAACTGCCGGAGGGAAACAGGGTCGCGATTCCGAGCATCCTGGTTTGGGGGGGAGGGGAGGGGAAGAACTTGAGTTTCAGGTGGCACTGGGGTTCACACGTGGGGCCTGGGATCCCTTTGACCCACGCAAACCACACCAAAGAAAGACCTTTGAGAAGCTGGAAGTGTGGCTACGAGCCGGAGCTCAGCTGTAGAGAATGGAGGGTGCGTGGGCTCCGAGTGCTGGGTACCCCGACACCTCCGTTACTGCGGGAGGACACTCTACCCAGGTTCTTCCAAGTAGGTTCATTCTGCGGTTGAGAGGAAAGGGGACTTTATCACATGAACAAGTTGCCATGATCGGCCTCTTGCTCCTCATTTCCTAGTCTCCGGTTTTGATTTGTTTTGTTAAGTTCAGTGAGTGACCCGAATATTTGCCCCACCGCTTGTTTTTCTGAGTACTTGGTCCTCATACAGCTCACTCGGACCCGGGAGGGGAGTGCAAAGGGCCGCGAGTGTTTGCAGACTGCATTTGGGGCTATCCTGAGCCCTGCCAAGGGGATCGTTGAAGGTGGAGGGTCGCGTAGACCTGCGATCAGGGGGGGGAAGAGGGCAAGTGTCACCACACCGGCTCTAAAACCACTAGCCTGGGTTCTGGAGAGGAAAACGAAAGGCAATATTGGGGAGGGAGGCCTTTGGGGACCCGGGCTGCTCTCAGAATTTGGGGACTGCTCCTATGGCCACAGTAGACTCTCTTCAGAGTGGCTTCTTAAACAACCCAACTTGGTGAGGCCCTTTTTTGGGAGGGGGCGGGGGCTGAGGAAGGGGGTCGATTGGTAGAGATGCTAACTCCCGAAGAGATACCCACCCACGCACCAGATACTCCAGGAGCTGGTCAGTCCCACAGTAAGAAGCAGTAGAGCAAGGGGATTACGGCTCCATTTGCAGACTTAGATGAAATTGTGTCCCTAATGACTGCAAAATTTAATATAAAGCGTGTGGGGGCTCGAGCTCAGCCCCTCCATGTGGGGGAAGGTAACCTAACCTCCCCCCCACACTTCTCCCTTTCCCCCCTAGACCTCACTTCTCCTCAACCCCGAAAACCCATCATTGAAATTTCCCCAATCTCCTTTCTGAAACTCCCCAAGACTACTAGAAAGTGGGGGTCCATGGGTCAGAATAACTAGTCGTCTTCCTACTTTCTTTCCCTCACCTTCCACCTTTTCCTCTTCTCAATTCTCCCCCTACGTCCTCGCCACCCCTCTCCGTCTTTGCCCCTCTTGCCTTCCTCCTCTTCTTTTCCCCTTCGCCTCCTCTTCCTCTACAAAAGCCAACCACCCGAGCCAAGTCAGGGAACCAAGTTAGAATGCAAAGGAGGAGATGCCCCCATTTCCCTTCATCGACACCCCGGAACGTTGCGCGAATTAGAGAGTTTGGTGGCTGTTTTTTCAGTACCTATTTGTCTGCAGTCCCGGCTCTCTTTAAAGTAAGGAACTTTTCTTGTACCCCGGTTATTTCCTTAACCAAGTGTCGTCTGGGGGAAACCAATTTCTTTTGTTTTGTCTTTTTTTTAATTGATCAAGTGAAAGTAAGGGGCCCAGTACTATGGACCCACATTTTTTCTCCTCAACCGAAACCCGGTTAGACCAAGACCTCTTTAAGAGTTTGGAATTCTTTTTCAGGGGTTCTACCCTGGTCGAGAAAAAGAGAATTTTTGCTCTGAAAAATACGTATAATGAAACGAGACCTCCTTATTTAGTCTATTTCTATGCTGAAGACTTGGGGGTTGGTTGGTTGCGAAATATCTCAGGGCGAGTTTGCATTCGCAAATAAAGTAGAGCTAGATCTCTCTCTCTCTCTCTCACACACACACACATACACATACACATACACATAACATACATGCTCACACAGATCAGCAGCAGCAGCAAAAACAGTTTCTTAAGCTTTCTGCCATACCTCGGTTCCCAAATTCTTAGAGAATAAGTCAGAGCACATTACTTCTAATCCACATTCACAGTCGAGTTCCAAGCAGATTCAAAAATGCCCCCCTTTTCCTGCTTCCCCCCAACATCTGTAAAGATGATTTGGGAGACCATAAAAGTCACTCCACTTAATGGGAACTTAGAGCCACTGTTAATTAGAAGAGTTCCTATTTTTCGCTCCGGGTAGATAGGGAGGTGAAAATCCTGAAGAATTTAAAGGAATTAAGTGCCTACGTGGGAAAACTTCACACGTATCCCATTTCCCACTCCTAAACCGTGTTAACACTGAGAATGGTATAGAGTTGCTGAACTTTACCGTCACAACACAAGCTGTTGTGTCTGAGGGGATTCATTAAGCCAAGTCATACACAAATAGAACCTTGAAACTTTATAAAAATAAATTACTAAATGGTTGCCTGAGGTGAAATGGAATATTTGAATTTGAACTCTGGGCAGATGTGCTTTGAAAGAGAGAAATCTTCGACAAATGATCCACTGCTTTAAATCGCTTGCCTGGACTGATTTTTGCTGGAAAAAATGGGATTTGGGAATGCGGAATGAGGGAATTCCAGAGCTGTTCAAATTATAGCTTATGCAGTGAGGGAGGTGGGAAAGAAAGAATAGCAGGTCATTTGAAGAAGGCAATTTTACTTTTATAAATACTTGTATAAATCACTAATTCTGTGAATTAAGTCTACAGCTTAGAAGAGTCCATATTTTAACTTACTAACCTTTGAACTTACAAAGTTAATTTCCTGAATACTTTTAAAACTAAAACAAACTCCAAAGTCATTTATAGAAACAGTATAAATACTAAACTTGTTCTATGTATCCATGAATATTACATAAAACATCTCCATATGGGAAATATATTAATTTTACTTGTAGAAAATGTTCTTTCTATAACGCACTTAATATTCATTGACTGAAGGGCATTGATGGATGATTTAACTAAACAAAAAATTAAATTATAGTGATCAATCGATATTTAACTCATAATTTAGTTTCTGTTATCTGAAAAGAATCAAGGTAGTTCCTATTTTATAACATTCTGGAATGACTTTTAATACAAATAAGTTTATTTTTGAAAAATGGGTCACCAACTATGTAGAATGTAGGTAACTATTTGAACTTTGATTTTCAGAGTTACATGTTATCCTGAGGCTTAAAATTAAAAGTTTCTGACTTACATTAACTATAAATAAGTTCTTAAAATTACTTGACTGTGGTGGATTTAATTTCTCAGAGGTGACTGAAGACTGGAACTGTTTTAACTGGAAGTTCCGATATTATTGGAACCTAAGCAGAATTCTATGCTCAACCGAAAGGGAATTTCTGAAGATTCCATGATTTTTACAAAAGAGAAGTATTTGAATTTTGGCTGGGCTATAGGTATTCTACTAACCACCTGTGATCATTAAGCTATTTTGGGAATTTGACCTGTAGCTATTGGGCTAACCCTAAGTCTGTGAAAAAGGAACAAGAAATTCCATGTTATAAAACATGGGACAGAGTTTGTCAAAGCCTCCTTTATTTAAAAAAAAATCTGGTGTCCTTTCAGTAATCCTGGAGGAGCAGAAATATATGTGTATATGTGTATGTGTATACATATAAACATATGTATACACATACATATATGTTACTATTGGTTCAATCATTTGAAAAAGATGGGAAGGTTTGAAGTGGCTAAGTTCTTTTTTGAGCAGATTATCTTTTTGCTTGATTCCTTATTTTTTCTTCTGTTTTGACATATTGATAAGCACAAGCCTTTAAAGGACCAGCAGTGTCAGTCAGCTTGAATATACAAGTCTAGATCCCGTATTGGCTTTGACAAATGGAATGTGCATTTCACAGGTAGCCTTGGTGTACTGTTTTCTCTGCAAGTGGAAATGGGGGCACTGTTACTGCAAATCTTTCCAAAGCTTAAGGTTAAATGTACATGACAATGAAGAAAAGTTGTTCATTCAATAGAGTACACTGCCATGCCCCTCTTCTCCTCTTGGGAAAAATCTATTGGCATCCATGCACAATAGAGTGGCCATGGCCAGAATAAGAATGCAACATTCACGTTCAATTCTTAAGAGATTCCAAAATTCCTATTGGGAATGCAAAAGGGCAATGCTTTGGGGATAGAAGTAATAATGGGGAGGCATTAAAGTTTAGGGGTGCAGACTGGCTGATGGAGAGACCTGAGGTATGTCCATTTGCCCTTACCTTGATAGTCTAATTAGAGCCCCATGGAAGAATTGCCCATGGTCAATGGGCAAAATCCCACTGTTTTATATTAAGAGAAGAGGTGGGGAGGGAGGGGGGAACACTGGCTAATTAGATAATGGAGTTCTAGTCAATTAGATGTGTTCAGGAACCTGGAGGGAGGCATGGAATGGGAGGTCTATTGCCAATATTATGGTATCCTTCTCTAGAGTTTTGTTTCATTTAAAACCCTGAAGTAAAGATTTCTGCATTTTTCATCTTGAGTCTTCTTCCTGTGCCACTTCCAACCTAATACACACAATTCTAGAAGGTCAGCAAGGAAGTAGGAATTTCAAGTTGCTTTTCTTTTCTTTAAACCAGGTCAAGCTGGCAGTTTCCAGGTTGCCTCAGAGCATCTCTAGGCATAGAGCATTTGCTTAATATATGTCCTCAGTGTCCCTCTCCCCATCTAGACTTCTAGCCAGAACAGGAATATGAAATCAATCTCTCTCTCTCTCTCTCTCTCTCTCACTTTCTTCTTCAAGGCTAAAGGCAATTCAAACCAAGCACTTTGGGGGTTCACCAAAAAAGAGAAGATATCATTCAGTTAGCATTGTAGGGGAAAGATGGTATGTCTGTTGCATGTACAAATAAACATTTGTAAAGGCTTACTTCGGCTGAGTTTAACCACTATTTCTTCTGTGAGCCTTTCTTAGATGCTTTGATTTTCAGGAATCTATCCTGGAGTCTGTCTGATGAACTGTTGTTGCTGCTCTCTTCTTTGTTTTGGATTAGGAAAGAGACAGGAATCCCAGAACTGGGCTTCAGAAGTATGTTGGGTTAAAAATCATTCAACCCTGTGCCAGTTGTTTTTCTCACCCTGCCTGCCCACCCTCTGTCCTGGTTCTCTAACTCTCTTCCCAAGCAATAATTTTTTTTTAATTTTTAAGGGGGGGCTCTCAAGTTTAGGTTGAGGAAAGAGACAGCAATAGAGACTGAAAATAATTTCATTTTGTCTCAGTTTTATTGTTTTTATACTTTTTGCTCTAGTTCCTGCACACACAGATTTGGGCTCCTAGACTCAAGGGAACCCAGGAACTACCCAGCCTCAGCCTGGCCTGACTGCCATTGTTTCTGTCATAATTTTACTCTCCAAATTATCAGGGCATCTAGACCAACTGGGTGACTGACAACCACAGCAAGAGCCTGGATTCTCTAATTGCTTTCATTACTTCCAACTTTTACCCTCACCCCAGATAAGCTGTGGGAGATGAGGTTAGAAGAGTGGTCAGACAAATCTTCGTGTTTCTCCCTCCTTTTATGAAGAAAAGAAGTTACTACTGTAGTCAGACCTTCTTACATGTTCACTACCATGTTAGTAAAATCCAGAACATTAATTTCAACACAATGTGTTCTGTTTTTATTTTTGTAAATATCAATAAAGATTTTATTAATATTTAGTTTGTAAAGCTTCATTTTTCTCCCTATCTCAAAATTCTGGCTTCCCAAAGAGATAGAAAGGCAAAAGAAACAACTGTGAATGAGGATTTTATATACTTCTCTGGCATGAGTAAGAAAATAAATTTGATATAAGAATTCCCCTTACTTTCTATTAGAGAAAATTCATGGTAAATGCTAATATCTACCTCTAGGCAGAGAAATGCAGGATGAATGGATGGTGCTATAAATGATCTTATCTACTTCTGGAAAAGTCCAGAAGCACCTACATTTCCTAGGTATTAGGAAACCTTGGAGCAACAATGCCAACATTTTGGTTCATTCTAAATAGAAACAAAACAACCTTAAGATGCAGCTGAAGTCGGTTAAAAGGGAATAGAATCTCTAAATCTGTTGAGAGGGGAGGAAATTGTCTCCAAAGCCCTCATCATTGTTGGGACTTCTCTCTGTGTCACAAACGAATTTATAAAATATCTTGCTTACTCTGTGGTTTAAAGACTTAATATTTTCGATAGCCTCAGACGATTCGGCCTTCTAAAGTTCCGGCCCAGACCAGGTAAATTAAGAGGATGCACTCTCTATTGGAAGGGACACTCAATGTCAGTTATTATGTATTCACTTGTTTGACCTAAGGAATCTCTCTCTCTCTCTCTCTCTCTCTCTCTCTCTCTCTCTCTCTCTCTCTCTCTCTGTGTGTGTGTGTGTGTGTGTGCGTCTGTCTGTCTCTCTCTCCCTTGTCTGTCTTTCTCCCTCCCCCTCTGTCTCTCTCCCTCCCTCCCTCTTCCTCCTCCCATTCCTCTCCCTCCCCCCCATTCCCCTGACAAGCCATGCATTGACCATCTCCCTTCCTTAAATACAGCTACCTCCACAGTAAAAGAAAAGAAACGCCCCCGTCCAAAAAGAACCTCATCCGCATGGGTCGGTATAGTTTAGGAGTAGGCTGTTTCCCAGAGATTTTAAGCTGTAGCCAACAATTTAAGTCCGCCCGTAAGGGAAATATTTGAACTATAACACCTTGAACACGGTTAATTACGGGGTAGGGGGAGTCGCAAGGAAAGGACTCCCAAGTAATTGGAAAATATTTCTTGGGAGACAGACTAACCGCTTTTCATGGAGGCGGTGGGAGAAATTAAGCTTGGGCAGGTAGTTTCCTGGAGCAAAAGTACCTTTGACTCGGCAGTACCTGAGCTGGCTCTCCGAGAGGTGCACCACTCGAAGTTAGGTTACATCTTTCCCAGCTCAAAAGAACCATCGTTTATCTGGGGAGTGCAGGAAATCCTTCCAAAACGACGTAAAGAAAGGCCTCCCCCCCCCCCAATTCTTTCCCTTTCCACACACAAACTATCAAAGGTGATGAAAAATAAGTGTCAGGTTGGGGTCTGATCTCCTGAGTCATCTGGGAGTGAGAGGAGAAAACTGAGGCAAGCATTGTGGCCTAGGGCGAGCATTTGCTCTGAGTCCCTTGGAACGGAGAGAAGGAAGCTCCTGTGCCGGTGCTTGTGCGTCTGGGGGCTTACCCTGGAGAAGGGGTGTTGCAGTTGGGGCCGGGGACTATCCCCACCCCCATCTAAGTTTTCATTTCGGGTCCTGAAGCTTTGGATACTTGGGAGGGAGGCCACTTTCGCCCTCCTGCAGCAACGCTGAGGCTCCACAGATTGGGCCGACCAGCGAGTCCCAGGCCCAGCTGTTGGTGGGCCCCATGAAGCCGGACTGAGCCGCTTTCCAAGCCTCCTCCCTCGCATCCCACCCCTCCAGCCCATGTCCTTCACCCACCCTCACTCCCTCACCCCCACCCTACCTAGACTCAGCACTTTTGCCAGTGCGAGTTTATTTTTTTTTTTTGTAACTGTTGCATCTTGTTCACTCCTGCAGCTCTAGTCTGTTCGGCTTTCAGGATCTCAGAGGGTGGGGAAGAAAGGCATGAAGAGACGAGAGAGGGGACAGGGCGAGGAGGGGGGGGGTCTAAGAGAGGAAACTGGATGTTTGACAAGATATACACCTTTGCACACGCAGATGGCAGAGCAGTTGGTCAAGGGTAAAAGCGGTAAATTCATTTTGCCTGTCTGATGTCTTCCGTCGTCTCTCCCGCATGACCTTCCCATCACAACATTCCTAATCTCTACCCTCAATAGCCTCGGACCCTCTGGCCCTTCTAGTCCCAGTTCAGGCCCAGAGTGATCTCTGCACCTCTGCCTCCGTTCCTTACAGCTCCTAGTTTCTCCAAAGCTTCTCTGCCTGCCTCCTCGGGCCCTTCTCCACTCCTGTGCCAGAGGAATCCCTTTATTTGTTTGGCATCACTGATTTGGCACAGCCTTCCTTGTCTCCTACGGTCTTTGCTCAGAACGGGGTAAGTGTGTTTGTATCTCTGGGTTAAAAGTCAACAACTCTCAGAGTCCTTTTTGACTCTTTCTGTGACTTCCACAAATTCAAGGTTAACCAGATTTTTTTAAAAAAGTAGTATTAATTCGACTAAGTCCAACTGATGTGTTTTTTGTTGCGTAGTCTGGATGCATTATATGGACAGAAGAGACTGGAGAGAGAAGGGAGAAAAGAGAAGGAATAGAAGAGGAAGCAAAAGGGGGGGAAGGGTTAAAGTGAAAGAAGAGGAGTATACAGGTGAAGAGAAAAAACATTTTAATAAAGATATATCGTATCACCAAGTGAATAAGAAAGTTTGGGTTAAAGAAAGGTTGGGAAAAGAGGAGGGAGAAGAAAAACAATATAAAACTACCGAGAGCTTCCTCCAATCCATTACAATATCATTGAATTTCTAATTCCTTTTCTAAATTGGCCTGGCTCTTCGGCAAAATAGTGTCCGGATTTTATGACAAAGACAAATGAATGGTTAGACAGTCAACTGGGGAGGACAGCTCAGGGGTTAGTAGATCTTCAGCAGATTTTTGATGTGGAGAAAAAGAAGCCCCCCGCCTCCCCCCCTCCACCCCCCCCACTCCCACCACCTTGAACTTTTCAAGACTGTTGTCTTCCCGTGAATTCTCTCTTCTGACTGTTAGGGAGGCGGAGACGAGTGGTCCAAAGCGCGCTTCCTCTTTCCAAAAGAAGCATCCTACCTTCCATGCACATCTACTCCTTTCTTTCTCGAGTCGTGCCCCACAGCCCTCCATCGGTCTCCTCCTGATCTAGCCACGTTCCTGGGAGATCAGAGAGCTCCAGGTGGAATTCTACCCTTTACACGTACGCTCACCCTTACAATAAGTGTAGAAGATGGGGGGGGGGGGGAGATTCTTCGAGTCTGCCCCGTATTTCAGAACAGAAAGAAGCCAAGGTTAAGGTGGGGGGGGGGAGTAAATGACAATATTTTACTCCGTTTCAACAAATAAAAACCGCCGCACCGAAGTCCCTTTGTATCGCCGCATCTCATTTAATATTATTTATGCATTTTGTGCAAGGAATTGTGGGATTCCCCCCCACCGTAAACAATATGAAAATTTTAAAACAGATCCTTCCATCCTGTGGGTGCGTAAATACCTAATGGAGCTTTGTCTTTGTTTTTATCAGTAAGCGGGAAGAGGCTTAAGGGATAATAAGCCAGGGGCACGGAGAGCCCGGCCGTCTTGGGGTCCATCCTGGGTGCCGGGACCGCTTTCCGCTGCTCCCCATTTTCATGTGCTCTGGAGTGGAGAAGGCGCTGTCGCTTTAAGGGAGGGGGAGGGAAGGCGGGGAGAGGAGGAGGAGGAGATTGGGAAGGAGAGCGGGAGGCGGGAGGGGGCACGGAGGGGAAGGGGGAGGCCGCCGCCGCCTTCTCTCCTGTCACTAACCAGCCTGCCACGGCGTCACGTGTGGGCGCGGCGGCTCTGCCATTGGCCGCAGGCACGTGTCTAGGTTACCGGGCTTGCAACGTCACTTGAGGGGTTCTATTAAAAATAAGAACAAAAATCCAGAGTGAAAGTATTTCAGGTTCAGTTAAGTGGCTACCCAATTTACCCCGACAGCGGATAAAGGGACGCCCAGAGAAAGGCTGAGCCGGGGGGGAAACAAGGAGAGGGAGGAACCGGGGAGACCCCCCACACCCGCCCGCCCCCTCCCCTTCCCCCTTCCCCTCGCCCGTGCAACTTGGAATATTGAACTCCGAGGGGGGAAGGCGAGGCGGCGGCGGAGTCTCCACATGCTTCTTGCGCCCGGCTCCGGCCGCGAGCAGGGGGGGCTGCGTGGAGGAGGACCCTTGCACCTGGCCGTGGCGCTCTGGACTCGCGCTCCTCCATGTGCGTGCGTGCAGCGGCGGCGGCTCTCCCTCTGACCGATCCTCACCTTTTAGGAGACTGCGCTCTCACCGGGAGCTGGGGTAAGGGGGAGGGGAGGGATGGGTGGGGTGGGGGGAGCGGGTGGGGGGGCGGCAGAGGGGCGCGATGAGCGCCTCTGGGGGACAGGCGGACGCTGGGGTCCAGGAATAAAACCTTGACCGGCGGGGATAGCGCGGCCGCGGTAGGAGGACGAGCAGGGAGGAAAAAAGGGAAGAGGGAGACCGAGAGGAGAGGAGGAGGGTGGCAGGGGGAGAAGAACCAGCGGCGCCTCTCTTATCAGCACTCCGACTATTGTTAGGGTGCTGCCGGTGCCTGTTGGTTGTTGTTAAAAAAAAAAAAAAGGAAGAAGCCAGACACAAAACCCCGGATTCTCCCGAATGTCGGGGTCCCCCCGCCCCAGAGCAACTCTCTGGAGGAGGATGTGAACGTGGTTTGGGCTCCTGCCGGGGGAGCCAGAGCCTCCTCTCCCCCCAGGACGCAGCGGCCGCCGCAGCCGGGGCTGGGGCTAGCGGAGGGAGGAGGGAGGCGGGCGGGCGGGGGGCTCTCGGTGCCAAGGGGAGGGGGCGGGCTTTTTTGAGGAGGTGGGGGTGCTGCTTTTTTTTAAAACCCGGAGAGAAACATTTTGGGGTTTGTTATGGACAGCATGGAGGAGAATGAGCAGAGCCACGGCGAAGCAGCGGCGGCGGCGGCGGCGGCGAGCGAGGACCAGCAGCAGCAGCAGCAGCAGCAGCAGCAGGAGTCGGGCGGCGGCGGCGGCGGCGGCGGGAGCCCCAGCGACGGGGACACCGGCCGCAGGAGGGCTCTGCTCCTGCCCGTAGTGCTGCAGGCGCCCGGCAACCACCAGCACCCGCACCGGATCACTAACTTTTTCATCGACAACATCTTGCGGCCCGAGTTCGGCCGAAGAAAGGAAGCCGGGACCTGCTGCAGCAGCGGAGGGGGAGGAAGAGGAGGAGAAGAAGGAGGAGGAGGAGGAGGAGGAGGTGCAGGAGGAGGAGGAGAGGGAGGCGGCGGCGGCGGAGGAGGAGGGAGTGGCGGGGGCAGCGCAGGCAGCCCGGAGCGGCTCCTCCTCTCCAACCGGGAGCACCGGAGCTCCAGCGCGGCGCCCGGAGCCGGCGGCCAGCTGCCCGGAGGCGGGGGAGGCTCTCCCGGGGACGGCGAAGGCGCCTCCAAAGCGCTCTCCTTGCACGGAGGCGGGGGCAAGAAGGGCGGAGAGCCGGGGGGACCGCTGGAAGGGGCCCTGAAGTCTCGGGGCTTGAGCGGCGGCGATCTGTCGGTGAGCTCGGACTCGGACAGCTCCCAAGCCAGCTCCAACCCCGGCAACCAGCCCATGCTCTGGCCGGCTTGGGTTTACTGCACCCGATACTCGGACAGGCCTTCTTCAGGTAAAGATGACGTTTCTTTTCCGCCCCCGCTTCTGCCACCATTGAGGCCCCAAGGTGTCAATCTGGCAAATTTGAATCCTTGGAATCCATCATCCCTCCTCAGCCCCTCTCTATTCCCTCCCTCCCTTCACCCTTCATCTGGCTCCCTTCTTCCTTCCTCCCTGCACCAGGCTCCCTTCCCTCCTTCCTTTCCCTTTAATCCCATCTAAATGGCTGAGCCACCATTCTGTCTCTGGTAGCTACTTTTTAGTGGGGGGGAAAGGATTGCTAATTTGTAGGAAAGGGTCTAAAGTCCTGCCCTGTGGGGAAGGGGGAGTGGTGGGGCAAGCACACACACACACACACACGCACACACACACACACTCGACCTACATTGATAACTAGAGAAGTCAAGAACGGCAAGTGAGGGCAAGGGAAACTTAGCCCACAAATGGACCCAGTATGAATCGAGGTTTTATCCCCCCCAGAGGGCTTTTCAGGGCAGTGGCGAGGAGGAGAGAGGAAAGGATGAGACTGGAAACACAGACTGGGTGGGGGTGGGGGCTTAGGAAGGAAGCGGGAGATAGCCTAAAAGGGCCCTTCCTTTTCTAATCACTTCCACTAAACCTCCTCCTTGCATTATAAATTTGTTCTGAAACCTGGACCAGCAGGCAAGATCTGTTTGAGGGCTAGGTTTCTGGTCATTTTTAAACAGAGAGAGAAAAAAAAAGAGAAAATAGGGGGAAATGAGGAAGAGGTCCAGATAAAAGAGTTCTTCCTTTTGCAACCATCCCCTTACTCTCGATTTTCCGTTCTTCCCAGTCAGCTCAGATTAGCTCCAGAATCTGCCTTCCCCTTCCTCCACCCATCTTCCCAATCAATAATCGCGTTGGTTTGGTTGGGGGTTAAAACACCAAAAATATTGAAACCCTCTTTAGGCTTAGACTGAGCGGGAACTGAGTATGGAACTGGGGGGGGGGCGATATGTAAAGAAAGGGTGTAGGGTTAAGGCCCAGAAGGGATGTCCTTTTCACTGCTTTTTAATCATCTTTTATTTTCACTCCCCGGGGTTAAGGATAGGTTCAGATTTCCGTTAAGGGAAAGGGGAACTTCCATTCAGACTGGAAAAGGCGAGAGTTAGTGGGGGCAGGCGGCTGGCTGTCTGGGACTCTTTCACAGCTTTCAAAATCCTTTAGAAAGGAACCTTCGGTCCAAAAAGGTTTCTTTGCTGTTTTACACTAGTGAGAAATAGGATTGAGTGAAATAAATGTATGTAAATGGGAAGAGTGGGGAAGTTTGGAGGATTTGTGTCCAATATTTTTCCCCCCAAAAAATCTTAGGAACTTCGAAATCATTTAGCACTCCAGGTTTCAGGTCTGGGAAAATCATCTCCAATTGTAAATAATGTTCATAATAAAATAATACTTATCATAATGTGTGCCCTGTTGTGTTAGATGCCCCCCAATACCCTACAACTATATTGCTATTTGGGGGAAAATGTGATATAGTTTATTTATGAACGAGTTTGCAAAATTTGAAAAAAAAATTCTTCAATTTCAGTTCCCTCACCCCCAAAATGAATGATTAGGATAAAATAATATTACCAGTCAGAACTGAAATTTACTCCATTGTTCTCGACTCCCTTCCTTTGTTAATATTTAATTAACATATATCCTCACAATGGCACAGGCCAGGGTGAGAAACCTCCTCGCCTGTGCTTTGTGCTCAGACCAACGAAATAAAAACCAAGATTCTTCCTTTCCAACTCAGCAATGGAGTTACACGAAATTGTCACCAAGATAATTCAGTGTGAACAGCCACCCACCATTTTCAAACCTAAACAACGATGCTTACATTTAATGTTAATACATATGACATGGATAAGGCAAGAGTTTTCTTTTTCTTTTTCTCCCTGTTCCCTTCCCCAGTTACCCCTCCAGCCTTCATTTTAAGGAAGGGACCGATGCCTTTTTCTTATCTCCTTCATTACTTTTCATGAGTGGAAAGAACTTGAAGATTTCAGACTGGGACAACGTGATGTTAGGGGAGGGGGAGCTTCTTCTTTTGTTGTTGTTCTTTTAAAAATAAGGGTGTAGCTATGGAGGGGGTGGGATATTCTGAACCAATATAGGGAACTTTGGAGGATAGATTTGTGTAAGAGGTTAAAGAGATGAGGAGGGGAGAGAAAGAGGTAGAAAGATAACTGCCCTCCAACTCCAAATCATAAAAACTACATTCACATGGACTTTCTGAGATCAGAATCAGGTCAGGGTTAAGGAAGGATGGCTTCTATTATTTTCCACACCTTTATCTCCAAACTGCCACACTTAGCCTGGAAAACGGAAAGGAAAGATGATTAGTAAACAAGGCCAAGCTCGAAAGGAATTCTCACTCCACCTTTCTTGTATATTTGATTTTGAAAATTCAAGGGTTCCTGAATAGAACTGCTCTGGCTTTCCTTTCTTCTTCTCTTCCTGCTTCCCTTCCCTCCCTCCCCTCTTAACTCGATTCAGAGAGAAATAGTTTAATGTTGCTGATAGAAATACCAGTTCCCAAATATGAATCAGACTGAGACCTCCTTCTCCCTTGTGAATATTTATCCTTCCCTCCTCTTATCTCCATCCTGACCTCCCATTTCCTCGGGGTGCAGAATTTTCCCCTCCCCCCCAAAAGAGAGCTCCACTCAAGGTCAAAATTTGCCCTTATTCCTTGTGAAAACTGGAACATTATTAGGTACACTGTCCTAGGAAGTTCACTGAAGATCCTATAATGAGGTCTCTGAGGCGGTGGAGGGGTAGAATGAGAAGGGGAAAAAATAGGGAGAGGAAGAAGTGTGGAACGAAGGTTGGTCCTCCCTTGGATATTGAAAATGTAGTCAGATTTTCCCCCCAGACATTTTCCTTTCTAGAATCATAAAACTTGCCTAACCAAGCTCTAGGGGAATCGTCCTATACTAAAGTTTATAAATAAATTGTTGAGATGTCTAAAATCGGTATATGGACACTTTTTCTCCAAAAGCTCCTTTTCTGACTCTTTTCCACCCTTATCTATTTTCTTTCATCCGAGATCTTGCCGAGCATTTTGACTACTTGTCACCAACCAAAAAAGTCTCTTTTCTTCTCCCTACTTCCCCCTTCCCTTCCAAGCCTTCTCTTCTCTCTTTCCCTTCTCCTTGATGTCTTTTTCTGCTGGTTGTGTGTGTGTGTGTGTGTGTGTGTGTGTGTGTGTGTGTGTGTGTGTGTGTGTTTGTAGAATTGTATATATAGTCCCTTAGATACAAAGATTGTTTTTAAGGGAACAAAAATATCCTCTTTTCTCTGAATCTGAGCCACGTGAAGTTTGAATGCACCAGAGTGATGAGAGAAGGTGGGGACAGACTGAGATGTAGTGAGCACGTGTAGATCACCTCCAGAACTGTCAGATGCCCCAGTCATGAGATGTTTATCTGGTCTGAGAGAAATCAAAGAAGGTAGTAGCATCAGTAGGTAAGACTGTTTTTCAAAAGCAAGAGGGAGGGAGTCATTGAGAAAAAGGAGCAGGGTTGAGGAAACTCTTGGTTGTTCTAGGAGTTGGGAATTGGTCTGTGTTGTACCCCTACCCATTTCAGGTGCTCCTAGATTCAGAAAGACTCTTGGGAGAGAATTGGTATGGAACCATTAGATGTCTGGGCCCCGTAAAGCTTTGGAGTCCATTGCTACCCGGGTCATTAAATGAAACAGTGAACTTGAGCGGATTGTGCCTCCCTAGGGGAAGCAAGGAGATTTAGTTAGAAGTAGGGAATGCCCAGGGTCCTCTTCTTTTCATCGCTCGCTTCACTGGGACCCACCACCCCTTTCTGCTCTTTGCAAAGAGGTTATGAGATCTCTAGAGTAGCCATTCTCCCATTACCCTTAAGAACTCTTTCCTCTCTTTGCTACCCCAGTCCCACCCCATGCTCCCACTGGTCCCTTCTCTCTCTCTCTCTCTCTCTCTCTCTCTCTCTCTCTCTCTCTCTCTCTCTCTCTCTCTCTCTCTCCTCTTTTCTAAGTTTATCTTCCAAAAAGGTTAGGGGAAAAAGTACGACTTTGATTCCTTGAACAACTCTCCACTAAAACTTTTAGCTAAAGAACCTTCCATTCGGGACCCCCCCCCCCAGTCTATTCCTTCCTCCTCTCCACTCACCCCCCCCCCCACTCCAGCCCCTCATTGCTCCCCTTTCCACTCCTCAACATCCCCTCACCGAGCATCCATACAAAAACAAGTCAGACCCCGAGAATTCACCTCTTTAAATTTATTTGCGAAGGGCTAGTTGGCCTGTTGTTGTTCGGGGCTTGCTTTTGTCTCTCTTCTCCCCTTGCACCACCCCCTCAACTATCCAGCAATAGGGTATAGTTGGTCATTGGCTTCTCTCTCTCTCTCTCTTTTCCCCACTCCTCCATCCCGCTGCCGCCCCGTCCCCACCACCCTGGACCCCTTCTTCAGGTCCCAGGTCTCGAAAACCAAAGAAGAAGAATCCGAACAAAGAGGACAAGCGGCCCCGGACCGCCTTCACTGCCGAACAGCTACAGAGACTGAAAGCGGAATTTCAGACAAACAGGTACTTGACCGAGCAGCGGAGGCAGAGCCTGGCCCAGGAGCTCAGCCTCAATGAGTCCCAGATCAAGATCTGGTTTCAGAACAAGCGGGCCAAGATCAAAAAGGCCACGGGCAACAAGAATACGCTGGCTGTTCATCTCATGGCGCAGGGACTGTATAACCACTCGACCACGGCGAAAGATGGCAAGTCGGACAGCGAGTAGCGGAAGGAAGAGGGGGGCTGTGGGGAAGGGGGTGGCATGAGGGGGTGGGAACGGCTGCAGAGCGGGGAGGGAGAGGGACCCGGGGAATCCAGTTTTCAGTCCAAGTTAAGCAATGCAATAATTTAATAAAATAAAAAAGGGCCAGTGTAAAAAGATTATACCAGCATTAATAGTGAAGATAATTGTGTATTCCGTATGATTCTGCAATATTCTATGTATATAATTTACAGGTGTTGTAAAATCTGAAATATCTGATTATAAAGTATTTTTTGAGTTTTTTTGTGTTTATGGGATTTTAGATATTATCTTTATGACTTTTCTGGGGGTGCTTAGGGCTACATCTTTTTTTAAATTCCCTAAGCGCCATTAAGGAACATTAGACACTATTTTTTTTTAATTCAAAAGAAAAAAAAGATTAAAACAACTTGCTGAAGTCCAAAGATTTTTATTGCTGCATTTCACACAACTGTGAACCGAATAAATAGCTCCTATTTGTTCTATGAGTTCTACCCTTTCTTTGTGTTGGCTTTTGGGGTGGGGGACAAAAGCAGGAAAGGATACTCTCGAGGATCTAGTTTTCGTCCCCCGCCCCACCCCCCTAGCGCCCGGGGCATGGGGAGCTTCTCTAACTTTGTTCTTCACTAGCTGCTTCCTTCGGGTTGGCTTGGCCCAGCTCGGCCCCTTCTCCTCCCATCCTTCCTGGTCCCGAGGGTTTGGGCTCTGGGATCCAGTGATGCTAGGCAGAGAAGAGAGCAAGTCGGAGTGCCTGAAGGAGCCGCTTGGGGGTCTTTCCTTCCCTTAGTTTCTTTCCTCGGGACTGTTTAGATTAGGTCCTGGTGTCTTGTCTTGTGTGAATAGTCAACGCCATGACTTCCGGGACCAAGCCATGGGAAGTCAGGGCAAAGAGGGAGAGGAAGAAAAAGATTTCACATCTCCATTCTTCCTTCACTCTGCTTTACGTGAATAGTCTCCTCTCTCTGTACCGTGACTCTTTTTTTCTCTCCTCTTCACACACCCCTTTCCCTGAGCCCCTGGTTCTTCTTCGTGTGCTTTCTCATTTCTCAAGCCCTTCAGTCTCTCTCTCTCTCTCTCTCTCTCTCTCTCTCTCTCTCTCTCTCTCTCTCTCTCTCTCTCTCTCTCTCGTCCCGAGTCTGTCGATCTGTCTTTCTCACACACAGACGTCACACATCACACACGCACACAAGCTTAACTCCCATACGGTTTGGAAGACCAGATTTTCTCCCCTCCTCTGCCCACCATCTGCTGAGCTCCGGGTCCTCTTTCCTGGGAGTAACGATAGGCTGGTGAGTCTAGGCTGTGTGTCTGTAGGTATGTGGGGTAGCCAAGGTTGATGATCTAGGGAACTTCTGGGGTGAAAGTTTTCTTTTGACTCACTCCCCACTTTCACACTCACACACAGGTCTTTCCCTGCCTCTTCCAGCTCCAAGGCCTGACTGTTCTATCCTGGCCTAAAAGCACCAACCCTGCCGCCTTTGGGATCCAGAAATTTCTATGCCAGGTTCTACAGGCTCTCAACTAGATAGGGCCCCCAAATACAATCATTGTCCACTGCACCCCGAAGGCTCCAGAACAGGTAGCTAGTATTTTAATTTAATCAAACGAAATGCTAGTAGCTTCCTTTGCTACGGAGTGTCTTTTCCCCCACCATAAATACACACATATATAAATAGATATGTCAGTCCAAAGTTTGAAAAGTGCAACTGTCTTGATTTTCAGGGGAACTTAACTGTTCTACTCCACAGATCTATAGGAAAGTCAGTGTAAATAACCATTCCTTGTCACTTTTTGGAGGGGGGCACTCTTCTAGACTAAACATACCTTTGCTTCTGATTTGAAGATGTGATATAATGTAATAAACAAATATATGCCCATCCCATCAGTTTTTAATATATTATATATATATATATATACACACATTATATGTATATTTTGAGACTGTCTTCTGTTTGGTATGAGGGGAAAGAATTGTGTCCAAATGTCAACCTGTGGAACCCAGACAGGGGAGGGTGTGTATGTATGTGTGTGTTGTTCAATGATTCAGGGCTGTGTCCCTGATGATGGAGGGTTCTCTTAGATCTCTTTGCCTTAAACCTCTTTATTTCGCAGCTATAATTGACACACGTTGTACATATTAGTATAAACCTTAAAAGAAAAAAAGAAACTATAAAACAGAAGCTGTAATTTTAAATTCTGTGAATAATCACCTGCTGCTTAGGAGACAAGATGAAATGACATGCCTTTTTAGCAGGAAGCAAAGATTTTTTTTCTCAGTTTATAAAACATGTGCATTTTACAATTGCAGTATCAAATATTTATAATCTTATGAAAAATGAATGTTTCTATTTACAACTGTGGTATCAAGATTGTGAACATTCTCACTGCATTTTGTGTGTTTAAATTCTTGAAGAATACATGAAATAAAAACGCTTTATTATAAAATACACAATGTGACATGTGGAAGGACTTTGGTCCTTCCTAAGTGTATTTCTGAGTCTTGTGAGCTAAGTGGGGAACCCGGATGATCAATGTGGAGGTGTAAATAGATTTCTATTGGTGCCAGTAAAGAGGAGGGGGTGGATAATTTTGCAGCCAGATGTTTAATCAGTTTCTTGAATAAGGAAGACACTTTTGACACCTCAAATGTGAACACAGAACAGCCAAAGTATTTTAAGTCCCCATCCCTTTACCCGGAGGAAATGCTTAAAATAGGATATTGCATTTTTTTAAAAAGAGGTTTTTAATCCCACGGTGCTCAACAGGTCTCCTTTTTCAGCTTCAAAAGGAATCTTGATTTTTTATTTTTAAAGACATTTGGTGGAAGGTGTCTGCAAACCAATTATTGTGCGTCTAGAGAGGCTGGCTGCCCAGACAGAGACAATCATTTTGTTGTTGAGTTGTTTTTTTTTTGAAAGACGAGATACCTTAGCAAAGACCTCTGAAGAATTCAGGAGGAAAATGCACTGTTTCCTGTTCCTTTGGACTTTGAGAGGGAAAACACCAAATGCAGTTTGTATTAAATGATCTGTTAGTCTTAGGGAGAAATGTGCATCGTCACATCTGCTACCCCACCCCACTTCCAGAAAAGGAAGATGCTTCTTTGTAGGTCCAGTTTCTTGTTATCCAGACTTTGCTCCTCTCAAACATATTTTCTTTAAAACTTTATACATATATTTAAGTGAGTGAAGGGCAACTCATTTTGTCAAAGACACAGTTTTGGTGATTTTTGACTCAGATCTGGCATTTGGAGACTATTTAGCGAGTTCTACTATCAGATAAATGGAGGTTCAGACTGTCCAGTTCTACTCGGGCTGCTGGTGGTTGTTAGATTGAACCCTAAAGCAGGCAAAAAAAAAAAATTAAGTACAAACTTTTGGTAGATAGATTAAGCAAGCAGATTCAGCAGGACACTATATCCATACCAGCTAGATGAAATATTTTTATTGCTTTAAGTGAAGCATAGGAAGAGATAAATTGAGGGAATAGGAAGGGATAGTGGAGAGGCAAGAAGAGGGGTAGAGTAAGGAAAGGGGTGTGTGTGTGTGTGTGTGTGTGTGTGTGTGTGTGTGTGTGTGTGTGTGTGTGTAAAGGGAAAGTGCATACTCGATCGTGTGGGAAAGAAAGGGTGATGAGATTAGATCTCCAAAGAGTTGCACGTGTCTTGTGTTCAGGACCTTTGGGAACTTGCCTGGGTCAAACGGGCATGCAGTGAGGTTCTCTGGAGGTGGGGGATAATAAGGGAGGCCTGAATTACACCTGTCCAGTTTCCAGACTAGCGAAGTAGCCCGGAATACAGGATCTGGAAGTTAGGAGATTTTTTTAAAAATCTTTTCAGACTTAGGGCAACAGTTTGGAACTTCGGGACTTTTTTAAGAGCCAGCACCGCTGTACTTATATGAGAATAACTGCATATAACACAGCCCCATGATTCCCTCCATTTAAACCAATACTGGAAAGCAAAGCCACTCCACAAATAAGGCAGTTCTAGCTACTCTCTCAAATGGCAAATCAATTCTCTCTTAAAGTAAAATTAAGATTCCAGATCTAACCTCTCCTGCATCTCTCCTTTACCTTCATTTTTTTTTTTTTTTTTTTTTTTTTTTTTTTTGCTAATCCTTCCACCCTTTTTCTCTAGTAATGCGTTGCACACTATGGAAGAAGAGAGATTCTCCAATGAGGCTTCCCCCTTTTTTTTCCATACAAAACTGGTACCCCAGATTGCGAGTGAATGAGTGTATGTGTAAACAAAATGAAAGCTTTTTTTTTTTTAAACAGTTTATCCCCACTCACTCTGGATCTTTAAAGGCCTCACTTTGAGGTCTCTAGCCCTCCTTAGGAGGTTAAAAACCAGCGCCCCCCTACCCCGTAGGGCCACCAGGCCTGCCTGTACGAGTCACTGACCACAGGAGAGTGCAGATATTCGTCGTAGCGCGCGGGTTGTTAACTCCGTAAACCGCAGGTTCGACTTAGTAGCAACAGAGAGGAACCCAGAGATCCCAAGAAGGTCCCTTTGGATGCCTACTACGCAGGAAGGCTGCAGGAAAGGGAGAGGATTAAGGACGAGCTGCAAAGTGTGCGACCACTCTGGCCCTGTACTGAAGCCTCTGCCTCTGCAGAGAGGGATAGGCGCTGGTGACTGGTCCCACCCCCCACCCCCCACCGTCCCCCAGCACGACCCCCCTCCCCCCTGCCATTCCCTCCCCCACTCCCCTCCCATCTAACCACGTGTTGGCTGCCCCAGCATCTCACACTGCTGGACCAGTAAGTAAGGGCTCTGCCAAAGCTAGTTCTGATGTTCAGGGCTTCCGACTAAAGAGAACTTACTACGTTAGCGACGTGGGCCAAAACAGATGCGCTTTATTTTCCCAAAGAAGAAGAGAGAAAGAGACGCTTAGATGAGCCTGTGTCTAAGTACGAAGGCACGCTGGATTTTTTTTTCCTTTCCTTGACTGCAAAGTGCAAATCGATAGCAGCTCCCACGCAGGCTATCACAGGTGTGCCCAGGCATAGAGCATACAAAACAAATATCCAGGCACTATATATGTAAATGTTCTCGCCATTGAGGGTGTAATGCATATCTGAGCTGGGGGGGAGGCGGGGATGGAGGGGGGCGGAGGGCTAGGGGTTGAGAAGGAGTATTTTGCTCGCTCGGGTTCTGCTAAAAAGTAATTCTGTCTCCCGCTGATTTAATATCCGACCTCAACACTCACTCCCCCGCCCAAGCAGCTCCCAAAAGCGCCCCTGGGATGGCCCGGGCTCCGCCAGCAACTCGCGCCTGTGAGTCTGAGCTGCTCAACGGAAGAAGGTTAATAGCAATTGATGACAAAGGGCCACAGCTCAATTTTGAAAAGCAGATTTGCGTTGGGCTAGAGAAGAAAACAACCTTGCGCCCCGGCACCTCCCACCTTTTTCCTCCTCTTCCTCCTCTCTCTCTCCGCCCTCCCCCCCACCCCCCAATACACAGGGTTACTTTTTCCCTTTCATCCTTTGTCCCATCTCTTAGCCGGAAGGGAGAATCATTTTTAGGCCACGAAATAGCAAAAAAGGAGGAGGGCGGGTAATCAGTGGTTTTGGGCGAGTCCTTTCCCGCAAAAGGAGGCCAGAGTTATTGAAGGTTTTGGTCTGGGCCGGGAGTCCCAGGGAAGAAATTAGTTTTAATTTAGGGTCTGGGAAGGCAAACACGTGGCGTGCGGGTATGGCCTGTGCCGGGTGGGTTAGGCTTCATGTAGATCATTTTTTATTAACAATTTCAAATACTTCATTACATCAATGCTGCCAGCTCTTTAAAAAAAAGACCACTTTCAAAATCCCCTACAAATGTAATAATATTTCATTAAACTGCCTCGTAATTACTTGATTTAATCAAGCGTGCTGCACCAGCACTGCCTGCTCTTGCACGTGCAGCTGATAATGATAGTGTTATTATTATTGTTGTTATTATTAATATTCTTATCATTGTGAACTTGGATGACGGTGCCCATCACCGCCCACAGCAGTACCCACTTGGGCTGGAGACCCCCGGAGAAAGATTTGAGGAGCACCAGGGAGGGGCCTCTGTAGTTGGAAGTGATGCGGGGTCGACAGGTAAGACCCTCTCTTCACCTCCGTTTTTCTCTCTCCTCCTCCTCCTCCTCCTCTGCTGCCCCCCCAAGACAGGCCATTTTAGTTGAGGAGAAGAATAGGGGAACCCTGTTCTTTCCCCAGTCAATAAAGTACCTTTGCCTCCCCCCCCCCCCCCCCCCCCGTCTCTGATACCTGAACGTAAGTATCAGCGTTTCTCTTAGCTGGGGAAAACTTCGTTTAGGCTCAAACTCTACAAACCCTTATCCTTTAACGTCGATCTTCACTCCCCTCCCCCCACCCCCCCAAATTTACCAGAGACCAAACCAGAAACAAAGACATGCCTAACCCTAAAGTTCCCACAGTCCCCTATTACCATCCCTAGACAACATAATCTCTGCTGGACTACCCTGTTCCCACCACACACTTCTCACTAAGGAGAGATTAAAGATAAAGTGATGACTTGGATTAAGCTAGAAAAATGAATTAATGCAACCTCTTCTTCTTTCTCCTTTTCATTTTCTTTTTTAAACTTCTGGAAAGTGGAAATAACTTCAATCTAACTTCCTAATAGAGGTCCTGAATTTTAGCCTCCTTATTTAAGAGATGAAAGTTAAGTGCCAAAGAGTTCAAGTGACTTGTCCAAGGTCACACGACTGCTTAGATTTGCACTCAGACCATCCAGTTCCAAATTCAGTGATCTTTCCACCGTCCTACATTGAAGAGTTTGAGTGTGTCATTTCAGATATGAGTTAACATTAGAAGGTTTAGAAGGAAGTAAAGTAGATAGAATTTCTATTCTGAAAAAGTGAAATGTTTCTCCGCCATTGAGTGTAACCTATACTTTGTCCATATAACTGTCCATATGTATCTACTCCTTTGATAATCTCACATCTAATACCTCTATTCTTTCTTCTTTTCTTCCTTGTTCTTCCTTAAAAGGGGCACTGTGGTAGTTTGCCCCTTTCTTTCCTCATCCTTTGTCCTCCTCCGTTTCCTTTCCTTTATATACCTTTTTATTTTTTCAGATTGAATGGGTAGTCTTTGAATCCAATTGTCAAGATCCTCATAAGACATTATTGAGGTATGTGTGTGTGTGTGTGTGTGTGTGTGTGTGTGTGTGTGTGTGTGTGTTATTGGGCAGTATTCTCTTTCCTGGCACCCTGAATGACTTCATAATGGTTTTTTGCTCCCCTTTAAATCTTTGCTCTTCCTTTGCTGGTAAATGAATATCTAGTCTAAATTTGCTCTCTCTCCTTTTAGCTGTCATTTAATTTAAGCTAAAACTCTGATTCAGTGGTTTTGTGGAGTTTTAAAGCCTCACTCTTTCCATTTCATTCCCAAAGTCCATGTACTTTGAGGCTTTGAAAACTTTGCATCATTTGGTTCAGAGGCAGCGGTGAAAGTAATAGAATCCATGAAAACAAAACATTCAACAAGTTAATTATTGTTATTATTAATGATGAAAATAATAGTAATATAGTGAGAATTCTCCCAATCAGTATTTCCCTTTCCTATCCTTACCATTCAAGCTATTCTGCCTAATGCCAAAACATCCGGTTGAAGATTGGAAAAATTCAGTCAAATTGCTTAGAAAATTGATCTTTTGTCTGCCAAATATCAGAGTGTTTGAAAACAGATTTAAGACTTAGGAGCAAACTTTAATGAGATATCTGGTTGTTTTGTTTTCTGAATATTGATCATTCTGATGATTGCCTTAAATTTACTCCTTTTTTCAACCAGGTGCTTTTTGATCCTATAGACTAAGGATTCTTAACCTGGGGTCCCATGGGCATACTTTTTTTTGGATAACTATATTTCAATACTATTAGGTTTCTTTGTAAACCCGTATATTTTACTTCTTTCATTTAAAAACATTATACTGGGAAGGGATCCATAACCTGACACCAGACTGCCAGAATGGTCTATGATACAAAAAAAGTTAATAATCTTTACTGTTTGTCCAACATGATTCCTCAGAATTATTTCCTGCATGTGCATCCCATGCAGTGCTTAGAGAATGCTGTATCCCATCACATATGCCCCAGGTCTCTAATTAAACGATGTGACATCAGAACACTTCTTTTAGTAACACATTAAAAGGTGTGATACCTGCTAGAGACTATAAAAATTTTAATGGGAAATAAAAGAAAAAGAATAAAAGATAGTAAACTTCATCCAGGAAGACCTTTATGGAAATGTTATTTTTTCTTTAATTATGTGATGAATATTGATATGTTGCCCTCTCTTCATTCAGAGATTTTTCTCTGCAAACTTCTCTTGAATTTGAATTAAAAGGACAAAAAAAGTTTTCTTCCCTATGCTCACCAGACAGAAGCCTTAGAGCTATGACTTCCTCTAAGTGTAGATAAACTAACTGAAAGATCATAGCTGAGTCATTATGCAAACTGAACCCATCCACAAAGTTAGAATCCTTCCAGGCAGTCTCTTACTACAAACAAACGAAGTTGCATGGTGAAGTCTAGAAAGCCAAAGAATGTATATTTATATACCTATGTATAACACTGTTTATATACATATATGTTAGCTCACCGGATATCTTTTCTTTCAGGAATGCATGGGTGCCCTAATGGCATGATAAGCTATTTTGTCTAAATAGCAATGAGTCTAAGCAACCCTTTTAAATTAATGCTGCTCCTATAGCTAAAACATAATGGGCTTTGATTACATGCTAAATAGAATCAAACATAATCCTGAGTTAATTATGTGGAGATAATTTTATAATTATATCAATTCAATTTAAAAAGCAATGCATTGTTAACTGCAGATTTTAAATGAGAGTGATGATTCAAAGTAAAATTCTCATTAATTTAGAACATGTGAAAGGCCTCTCAGGTTGTTTCTTCTTTCCCCAAAAGATCACATGTGAACACAAACTTATTGCATCCATTCTCCCATTACCTGTCTACACTCATATGTAGAAAGTGGAAAATACTGGAAAATCACAGACAAAAGGGGCTGTCTGAGAAGAGCATTTCCCAGCATTGACCCGCTCTCAAATGCTAAAGAACCTGATCTGCATTTCTATTCTGTCCAGCTTGTATGTGGAAGTAACGCCCAACGGTCCCTGACTCGATGAGCCTCAGGGAGAATGGTCTGTGTCTCAGAGACACTCTAACTTAGTATGAATGGAGTCTGCATCCAGAAGACTGGGGTGAAGGTCAAAGCCCCCAGCACCACTGCAGGTGGCTCATTTCCTCTCCCCCAAAACATATCTCTACCTCTGAGGTGATACTCACTCCTTTGACAAAGAACTGACCAGTGAATTTGCCTTATGTGAGACCTTATAAAAGGCTTCCTTTCCTCTTTTATTCTTTTGTTTGTTTGTTTTTTCATTCCAGTCAAAAATTTCGGATGAATTTCTTTTCATGAAAAAGCCTAGATTAGCCCCGTGGCTCATCCTATCCAACGGACAGTTCTTAAGGGTCCCTTTGTAAAGAGATCATAGATATTAAGGTTTAATTTTTTTAAATGGTCCCAGGGTGTCAGGCAAGAAAAGACTGGATGTGTTCCATTTGGGTTCTGGTCAAAACCTAGTCCCTCTAAGAACTCACTGCATTTTGATTTAAAGTTAACAGTTCTGCCCCAGTGGATGAATCCTTATTACACTGTGAAGGGGTGTGTAGGGTTGGGGGTGGAGGGAAGAATGTCTTTGTGCAGGACAGAGGCAAGAAGTGTAGCCAACCCTAAGATCCCTAGCCTCAGGAAACAAAAACACTGGGCTAAAGAATGAGTGTCACGCAAGCCCAGTGGAGTCAGAAGCCAACCCCAGCTTCACTCCAAGGGAGGACCCATAACAGGGTACTTTATGTCCTCCATCGCAGAGTGCACATCCGCAGAAAAGTTAAACAGACCTCTTCACACAGGTGAGAAAATCTATTAGAGACAAATCAAATGTTAGACCTTGTTACCTTTTCTCAATAAGATTTGCAGCTTTCCATCCCTTCCCCCCACAGGGCTATTTCATCCATACTTTTTTTTTAAATGCTTCCTAGTCAAACTTGAATATGCAATGAAGCTCCAGAGCTTTGTGGCGGAAATATAATTAAACTGGTGAAAGATGTAAAAGATGAAGAATGGGGATGACATCAGGCCGATTTCACAGTTGGCACTCGGATGGCTGGGCCCAAGCCTTGCTCTTGCCATGCAACACAGATCAAAGTGCCCTACCACTGCTAAAAAGGCAAAAGGGGACTTAAGTATGCTAATCCCCAGGACAAATATATTTTAATCTTGTTAGAATACAAGTTAATGCTGCAGCTCAGTGGCTGAACTTTGTCAGACTGTAGAGATCCATCTTTACTTTAGCTAGAAATGAGGCAGACCTCCTGGCGTATTCATACTTCATAAAAGTAAATTTACAAAATGAACCCCTCTAAAATCCTACATCACCCCCACCTTCCATTCTCTTTGAAAGGAGGGGAGGCATTTCAAAGGTTCCCAGGATGGTAAGGGTCTAGCTTTACCACAACCTACCCCCTCCCTAGCCATTGCCTCCTCCACTAAGTAAATGAAGGGCCTGGAAAGAAACTTTTCTCAATTTTGGGGAAAGAAGCAGGAAACTGAAATTAATTAAAAGATTCTCCAAAGCAATCTGTTCCCCTTTAGGCCTAAGGTTTGACAGCCAAGCCAATTCCTTTTTATCAGCGCCCTCACTTTAATTTTTACAATGCCAATTTTCATTACTATTAATTATTTGTTGGGCGACAACAGTGCATTTGGCCCCATTCTGATGTGAACAAAGCCCTCAGACTCTTGCTGTTTAAAGTTTCACCTCCCCATCTAAATTACATTCTCCATAAAATAACTCCTAACTTATAGGTCCAGAATACATAATAATGGGTGAAATTACTTTTGTGTGTGAATACATAGGCTTTATTTTTGTTCTATGTGTCAGATGTAATATTGTTATTTTGTGAATCATCAATACCTGCCTGTCTACCTCTATCTTTTGTGTGTGTGTGTGTGTGTGTGTGTGTGTACATACATTTTTCTGTATCGTGGTTTCCCTGTAAGGTTACACAAGGTTAAACTGTGCTGAGAGAGCCTGCCTGTTAAATATCGCTGATGGCAGCTAACTAAAAGGCAATTTCTGTATTTCTGCTTGTGTGTGTTCGAATTCCCACTGCCTCAGGCATAATACCTGACTCCAACCAAAGTATGCATTACATCCCTTCATTCTAAAGATCATCCTTTGCTCTTCTTGAACCCGGTCCCAGTAGAAACATGGTTCATATGCTTCAGCAGGGAAGGTCAATGCATAGCTTTCTTCAGAGACTATTACTAAACCCTATTGAGGCAATTGGTAAGACTCACTGGAAAAGCCATAGTCTTCTCTCCTTTCAGAGTTTTCTGGCATGATGAGCTTCAAGAAATTGTTTTAAGAGTCTGTTAAGGGGCAACTAGGTGGTGCAGTGGATAGAGCAAAGGCCCTGGAGTCAGGAGTATACCTGAGTTCAAATCCAGCCTCAGACACTTAATAATTACCTAGCTGTGTGAACTTGAGCAAGCCACTTAACCCCCCTTACCTTGGAAATTTACCTTGTAAAAAACCTAAAAAAAAGAGTTTATTAATATGTCTGATAGGCCTTACTTTTGGGGAGTTAGAAATGGTTTTTCCCCCTTCTATAGTATAACTTTATTAATGTATTCAAAGGTTCTTATGTAAGCAGGAACCTCATAATTGAGGTAAATGAATCATGAATATATTTTAGCATTCAAAATTTCCCCCTTCTGTAGTATAACTTTATTAATGTATTCAAAGGTTCTTATGCAAGCAGGAACCTCATAATTGAGGTAAATGAATCATGAATATATTTTAGCATTCAAAATTTCCCCCTTCTATAGTATAACTTTATTAATGTATTCAAAGGTTCTTATGCAAGCAGGAACCTCATAATTGAGGTAAATGAATCATGAATATATTTTAGCATTCAAAATATCAGTATCATCAAACTTTTATAAGAAGTAGACTCTTTTCCTGTTTTGTCCTGGATACCACTCTTGGAAAGAGCAACAACCTGGAGTCAGATGTTCTGGGTTGAATGTAGGCTGGATGATGGACTAATGATTCAGCCTCTCAAAACCTGTTTCCTCTTCTGGAAAATGGAGATAATAATAATAATAATAATAATAATAATAATAATAATAATACCTACCTGCTTTGCACTGTTTCAATAATCAAATGGAAAAATACTTGTGAAAACATTCTCTGAGTTATTGCAAAAATGAAAGTAAAATCAACCTTATGCTGTATTAACCATAAGAAGTTTGACTATAGCTTCCATCAGCTGCTTCTCATGTTCAACGTGTTGTTGCAATAACCTCCTAATTAGTTTCTCTCCTGCAAATCTTTTGCCTTTCCAATTCTTCTGCATAACTACCAAAGTGATTTTCCTAACAGGTCTGATCATCTCACATCCCCTGAGTCTCTATTGCTTCTAGAATTAAATGTAAACTCCTCTGCTTGGCATTTAAAGCCACTCACCATTTGTCTTCATTCTATCTTTTTCATGTTTTCTACTTTCTAGCCAACCTGGTCCAATTGCTGGTTGAGTGCAAAACACTCCATCTTTTGTATAGACTATTCATCAAGCCTGGAATATACTTTCTCTCTGCCTACAACTTTGGGGATTCTGTCATAATTTATCTCCTTCTTGAGATCTTTTTTCTGATCCTCTAAGCTATTAGTGTGCTCTCATTTAATGTGCATTTATATTGTACATATTTAATGTTTTATTTACTTATATGTGTACATATGGTTTTCTCCAAAAAAATCTCCCTCAGGAGGGACCATTCTGCTTTGTTTTTTTTATGACCTGAAGTGATTAATAGACATTTGCTTGATTGCTATAAAAATGAAAATATTATTCAACATTCTATTAATAAAGTTGCCAAACATTGGAAGAAGCTAGGTGGCGCCATAGTGCAGAATGCTGGACGTAGAGTCAGGAATACAGTTCAAATTCAACCTCAGATACTTGCTAGCTGACCCTAGGCAAGTCACTTAATATCTCTCTGCCTCAGTTTTCTTTATTATCAGTAAAATGGGAATAATAATAATAGCACCCACCACCCAGTGTTGTGATGATGAAATGAGATAATCAGAAAGTTCCAGGTAAATAGTAAGTGCTATTTAAATGTTAATTTTTATTATGTTAATAATCATGTTTTGAGAATTACTGTTTTGTAGTCTAGTTTGAGAGCTGGTACTTCCCGATCTCTTTGCTCTCACTTTTTTCCCCTTTTATTTCCCTTGAGGTTCTTGAATTGTGAAAGGATTCTCTGAATTATTGCAAAAATGTAATTTTCTATGAATTTCATTATTAACTTTTCTAATTCTATAAATCGACCCCTTGATTGGCATGACATTAAAAATTAGTTTGGATAGTAGTGTCATTTTTATTATATTGGCCTTTCCTAGGAGCAATTAATATTTCTCCAATTATTTCAGTTCTCATTTCTGTAAACAGTGGTTTGTGGTGGTATTTATATAGTTTTTTTGGCTATCTTGGAATAATGGTCATGCTAATTATAGAGCTTCCACCAATCATGTCTCTTGGAAGACAAATAATAGTTTGTTCCTTCTATTTGGGTTGTCAAGTTACCATAATATTTAGATTGTTAGATCTTCCCAATAATATTTATTCTTCAAAGATTCAAGGTTTCCTTCTCCTTGATACAGCTCTAAATCTTTTTATGATTTAGTAGATGACTTTCATAAGTTGCTTTCAATCAATCTGGTGAGGAGATTCCCTGAACCTATAATGGATACTCTCCATAATGAAAACCATTCCATCTTGGCTACATTTTCCAGAGTTTGTGTTTCATTTGTATAGTTTACATCAACACAGGGTCACCTTGACTTCCCCATAGACCCAATTATATATTCAATTACATAATGATTAAAAGAATTATTATATTCAACTTTTGTCTTTTAGGTAACCTTCCAAATGTCTTTGTTGTGATTTTGTCTGGAGCATTTTGTTTTTTTGTATTTTTTTTTAGATTGATCAAGTACAGGCCCTTGTCACATGGACAAAATGTCCTCTATGTGGCTTTATTCTGTGGTCCAGTTGCTATAGCTATTTAAGTCTTATTTCTATAACAAGACCAAATTTTTGGAAGAGACAAATTGCTTTTTGCTCCATTGGCAGCACAATGTGTTAGAGACATAATGGATGGCCAAGAAATAGTAATTAATGTTTTGAATACACACCAAAGGTGAATAACAAATATTTCCTGGATGGGTAAATCAAGGACAAGATGAAAGAGTCAGTGGGCACAGTCAATTTAATTCAACATGAATTTATTAAACACCTACAATATTCCAAGCTCTATGCTAGTTAGTTAAGTATACAGAGGCAAAAATGAAAACAATCCCTGCTCTCAAGAAGCTTACATTCTCCTTAGAATAGAAGTCATTGTCAATCTGCTATGAGAGCCATCTACATATATCACCCTGGTGCTTTGTTCAGTTGCCTTCTGAGTCACAAGTAAGTTGAAAGGAAATGTCTTGGGTGTGGAAACTCATGGAAGCCCATGAGCAGGCTTATGCTCACTTGGTCTGAGCACAACTGGGAGACTTGCCTTCTCTTTCTTGGATATAGCTTTGGTCCATCCTTCTTTAATCAAAACCAGGTCACAGCAATATCTAGGAAGGACTATGGGTCCTTTTCCAATTTCAGCTCCCGAAGGAGTCAAATAGAGATGAATTGCTGGTATCTGTGAAATCCTGAGGTAAGTGAGGGAAGTTGAGTCTCGACATTCTCGGCCCTCTCTGGGCTCTGGCATTCTCCAACTTTCCGTCCCTTTCTGGGCCAGCTCCTCCTCCCATTCTCTGGGTTATTATTTGTTGTTCCCACCTCCATTAATTAATTAATTAAGTGACTGACATTTCCACTGCAAGGATTTAATTCTCCCCATAGCATATTTGTATTTTAGAAGAGGACTAGTCAGGCAGTAAATTGAAGAAATGATGATGATGATACCAGCAACAATAACATGATTCCTATCTGAACTAAGCTATTTACAAATATTATTTTATTTGATTCTCACAATAACCCTGGGAGGTAGGTGCTATTATTCCCACTTTACAGTTGAAGAAATTGAGACAAACAGAAGTTAAGTGACTTCACTATTCTCGAAAAAGATCATGACATCAGGGAAGTGATTAAGTGGGGGGAGGGGGTCTGTGCTAAGTCATCAGCCTCACTTTCTCCTCTAGAGCCATCTGGGCCCAGATATGGATCAGGATGACTGGAGATGGCCCAGGATGAGAGGCAATCAGAGTTAATCGACTTGCCACAGCTAGTAATTGTCTGAGGCCGGATCTGAACATAGATCCTCCTGACTCCAGATTTGGTGCTCTTTTCAATGGAGCTGCCCCATGGTACCACTTCAGGGTGCTCCCTGTCACATTGCTAGGAAATATCTGAATCTGGAGTTGAACCCAGATCTTAATGACACTAGGCCTGGGGCTCCATCTATTAGGCCATCCAGCTGATAAAACATTTGCAATTCTTTTAAACAAGGACAAAAAAAAAAGAATCTCTGCCTTGATGTTATTTAAATCTATGCCTACAATTTTGGAGTATTGTAAGTACATCATCAATATATGTATTTTAATAAAGAATTGAAAGAGAAAAGAAGAGGCCCAAGAGAAGGGAATTAACTTAAAATGTGGATTTGGAATCTGAAGGCCCAACTCTGTTTTTAAAGCTGTGAGACTCTGGGCAGAGAAGTGCCTCAGGATTCTCACTGTAAAAATAAAGCAATTGGGTTAGATGACTTAAAAGGTTTTATTTAACTCTATACCTATGAGCCTATGAATCAATAATGGGGAATTCCAGGAACCACTGGGGAGAGATTTAGGAAGGTGGGAAATACCTCACTGGCATACCTTGAGACGTTTTCTCTTTGCCCTATAGAAGCATTAGATCCACTCAGGTGCTGACCAAAGATGAGAATTAGCTTTCTATCCCTTGCCATTTCATCTTTATGATCTCTTATCCCCATCCCCTTGATTCCCCTTTCCTCCCTGACCCCCATCCCTCAATATTGTTGTTCAGACTGGAATAGACAAGGGTGGCCACCTCAGAAAGTTGCTCAAGTAGCCATTACCTCAGAGAGGAATCTTTTTCCTACAAAACTATTCACTTAATAATTAAGAAGGGATAAATGCAACTATTTCTGACATATCTTCTTTTTTTTTAAATTTAGGGGTTTTTTTGCAAGGCAATAAAGTTAAGTGACTTGCCCAAGGTCACACAGCTAGGTAATTATTGTCTGAGGCTGGATTTAAACTCAGGTTCCCCTGACTCCAGGGCCTTGCTCTATCCACTGCACCACCTAGCTGCCCCATATCTTTTTAAAGGGACAATTTTGATAACATTTTTAGGAAGAAGTTTAAGAATCTTTTCAGGGTCCCCAAATAGTGAAGACATACCAAATGGATCCTTTTCACTCACTCTATAAGGTGATGTGATTTGTACATGCCCATTTCAATATTACTATTTGATTCCTTGAAGCCTTGAGGTGAACTTATCCAATATAAGACCTAAGTCTCTTTTGTAATTTGTATTCCTACATCTCCGTGTTTTGGGATGATCTCTGGAGGATTTAAAATGCTCATTCTTCACCAACTTTGCCTTTCTGAATTACAGCTGGCTGGTTATTTCTCACATTTCTAAGCTCTGTATTTCCAATTACATTTTCTGCTCTCAGTGGTGTTTACTATACTGCCATGTTCAGTATTACCTATAAATTTCACCAATTCTGTTCACCACAAAATTCATTAATGCTATTTACCATTGTTCTCTTCTGAGTGTCAAAAGTAAATGTACTCTTTTAAATCCTTTTTAAGGCTGTTAAGTCATGAGGAATACAATCATAGACCTTGTAAAATCCACTAACACACTCCTATTTTTAAAAATTTTTCTTTGTTTATGGCTCCTTCATTATTTTAGGAATCATGGGTTCTGACCCAAATCTGTTCTAACACATTGCAAATGTCAGAATCAGAGGTTTACTGCTTTTCAGAACAGGAAATACAACTCTCCACTTCATAAGAGATAAGGGAGGGGCATTTGGCCTGATTTTTCCCAGATAATTGGAGCAGAAATTTTGGTTTTTCTTGGATTGAGTATTGGACTGGAAGTGGGGAACTTAAAAAAATCAAATCCTTGATTCTGTTACTAACTGTATAAACCTAGGACTGAAAACTAGAAGAGAATTTTGTGACATCATGCCCAATCTCTCAATTTTAGAAATGAAGATGCAGAGGACCCATGTTCCTTAATTCCAAATTCATCACTCTTTTCACGATCCCTACCACTTCACCAAATCTTTTATATCATTGGGGTCTTAATTTTCTCATCTGCAAAATGAGTCAGTGGGACTTCTATGTTTCTACAACCCTGAGGCAAGCAAACAAGATCTTGTAGTATCAGAAAGTCCTACTAAGTGACAGAAGTTAAGATTGGTGTAATATATTTTTATATGCACTATTATCCGACTCTAGGGGTTAGCAGTGAATAGAAATGTGGAGAGACTTACAAGCACTTGGAAGATGATTTTGACAATAATATGAGAGTGCAGTGGTCAAATATCCAATGTCTAAGTAGTTCTTATCATCAGTTTTGTTATTTCTTGTCCATCTTTGAGTCAAGGATAGAAACTATTATTGAAATTCTCTGTAGTTAAACTATAAATCAGATTTCAACCTCAGAGTTCAAAATTAATAAAATATAAGTATTTTTCTGTGCTCTATTCCTCTTGTCTTCAAAAAGAGGAGGGGGACTGCTGTTTTCTTGTCTTAGATTCTATAAAATTAGCATTTTTAAATACTCTGACAATGATAAAGGTTCAGTAGAATTGATTTATGTTCACTCCACAAAGTATAACAGATAAAAACTTTAACCAAAAGAAAGGTGTAATACTCTAAGGGAATGAGTCCTGGATTTGAAGTCTCTATAGGATTTGAGTTCAATTTCCAGTTCTACTAGTTGTCAACTGTGTGATCTTGGGTCACAATTTCTTCATTTCTCTAATGATGAAGAGAGTGGCCTGATGATCTCTCAGGTCCCTTCCAGCTCTCAGTTTATTATAAACTAGTATTTTTAATATCTGAACAGAAAAGTATGAATCCATTTAAACCTTTTTAAGATGGTAAAATAATTTTTTTAGCATTTTTTAGAGCTGGAAGCAATATTAGATGATCACCAACCATCCTGGTTTACTATAGGGAAGCTGAGACCTAGAGAGATGAAGTGACTTACTTGATTTGAACCACTCTGACTCCATATTCAGTACTCTTCTGTTTCCTCCTAATTCTCTCATAAATTAAAGTTTCATTTTTTTCTCCACCCCATACAAAATAGAAAATCAAACAACTTATTTTATTTTGAGATTTTTTGTCCCGTTTGAAGCTTTGACATTGAAATTCAGAGCCCCCTCCTGAAAAAAAATATGCTTAACAAAAAATGTTTCTAACAGATGTGAGAACTCTAATTTTATCTAACATAAGTCTACAGACTAAAGCTGATCTTTATACATGGGCAAAATTCTCATGGACCTATATGGTTGGGAGCCAGAGAAAAGGAAAGTTTAAATAAATATATTTCTCTTATCCTCTTTCTTGGTTAAACAACTAAATAATATTAATATTTTTAGGTAAATGAGGCCTAAGTATTTTAATAAAGTGTCAGTGTCTTTCACATACACAGGAACAAATTAAGCAACAGGAGGGTCTGGAATAGGAATTTGGTCACCCACCCCTCATACTTTGAACAATAAATCAAATGTTAATTAAAGCAATAAATCATTAATCAAATTTAACATGGCAGGTAGGGAGGGTCTGATTTGAGTTCTAATATGAGACATTTATAAAATGATAATATTCAGTATGAAAAGCCTGGGGCCCCTTTCTTTCTTGGCATTCAGAGTTCAGATTCCATAGGTTCTTATTCTGGCCCTCTTAATTTGTGCCCTTGAATTTGTGTACTAGTACATTAATCACAATTCAGGAACAAAAAACCTTCTCATTTTTCTGTATTATAATGCCAAGATTAGGGAGACCAAGATAATTTAATTTTTAGTTTGTGTATTCAATCATTACAGATTTAAATAATAAATACTAATATTTTCCAAGACCCTATCAGTGTTAGAAAAAGAGAAGTTTAGAATCTATAAGTATTTCTGAAAGAAAAAAGAAAGGGAAGCCTTGAGATAATAATCCACATAATTCAGGCATAAAAAAAAGTTTTAGCTAACTAGGGCATTAAGTATAATGACAACAACAGAAATGAAGTTATTAATTTCAGATATGAAATTCATGCAAATAGACAATGTTTCTTTGGAAGTATTTCTAAAGGCAATAGGACAATTAAAGGCAGTTAAATCATTAAGTCAGACCCCACCATTTTTGTGACTGAAATATCTAATTTCCAAAGGGATATCTGCAACACAATTTTGATTTAAATTAGCTAGATAATTGCCTCAGTTGTCCAACTGAAGATATTTATATAGTCAGAGTCTGGCTATTTCAAAAGGAATATCTTTTTTCCATAAAGGTCTTCACACACTTTTTAAAGATTTGAATTGTAATTGTTATATCAGAAGATATTCATGCTGAAATGTGTCATTGAAAACAGATGTGTCACCCTTTGAGTAGTGGGGTGAGAATTTAGCACTCTGGGGGCTCTGAGTCAGGACTTGAGACCATCTCTAAGACATTAAAGGAGTTTAAAATTAAAGTTTGCCTTGATTCTTTTGTCAGATGTTTCCTAGGGTGGTATCTATTTCCAACAATGGATGTGCTGAGGAGAGCAATTAAGAATTGTTCTTTCTTTTCAGTTTGTTAGACATTTGATGTTACTTTGAATGAATGTTTCCTGCCTGGCGAATTTGAGAAAATTCGAATATTTTTTACAGTTTCATTATAAACATGATGATATTCCTTGCTAGATTTGTGACTTATCCAAGGACCAGGCACGAATGTGCTCCCATAACATATCAAAGATGTTAAAACCTCCTTTCCTCCATTTCATCCCCCTCCCACTGTTAGTTTCCCTTGAACTTCACATGGATGATTCATTCATTTGGCTCTAGAGAAAATCAGAGAGATGGTAAGAGAAATGTGAATGGAATATGGGATGGATAAGCAGGGCTCCCAAATAGCAAGTTAAAGCTATTCTTAAAGGCAGATTGCAATTATACTCAAAATGGAACCATATAGACAGGGTACTAGGGGCTCTGTATTTAAATAGAGCTTTTGGTTAGTAGGGATGACCATCTTTACATTAAAATAAGCCCAAGGTCATAAAATTTGCAAAATATTCTGATATTCTTTGCCTACAAAAGTATCTCTACTTTCAAAGAAAATCCCCAATTAAAATAAGCAATATGATGACTTTTTGATACAGTGCTTTGAATGTTGCGGAACTGTATTAAATACTCATTAAATAAGTAAAGATCAGAAGGCATTCAAAATCTTTTGTTTCTCAGTTTTCCATCAAGAGGGATGTCTGTTCTTTGAGATGAACTTGAATAAATGATTTTTACAAAAATTTATTCAGAATCTCTCAACAAGCTATCACTACACAATGCAAACGAAAAGGGAGATGTGGCAGTGATCTAGTTAATTTGATCAATGTGCACAGCCAAACCCCATAATCCAGGCCATAGCCTTGATCTAATTAACCAGATAATTGCCAAATCTCCACTTCCATTTGTTCTGGGCAGATATTGTCATGGAAAAAAAAAAGGAAAGGAAGTCATTTGACTGATGGATGTTGGGCAAAGGGATAAGTGACCAAGTTCTCTGCTGCCCCTCCTTCCTCATACATATGTTGGCCTCTTTGGGAACTTATTGGGAATTGTGTCTGTATGAGCAAGATGGAATCAGGCCCAGACAGCTAGAGATGCAAAAGAGGGGGAAAGAATAGGGAAAAAAGGTGGGGAGTATTGGTGGGAAGCAACACTCTGCAATGAATAACATCTTAATTCATAAAAAAAAATCATTTTCAAGGATGATGCACACATTGAATATTTACTGTGTAAGAGTGGATGCTGTGCTCTATGTTTCATTTCAAAAGGAAAATGGAAATTTACATGATCAAGAAGGAATAGGAAGAGAGGGATTGATTTCTGTCTTTAAGTCTGCGTTCATCGAATATGACATGGCGGGACGCTTACTTTTGATTCTCCCAAATGGCTGCTCGTGTGGACACTATTTGAAAATATACTGAATCATCGTCTATAGGAGAGATCATCCGGAATTGTTTCCCATGGAAAGGAACTAATAGTCTTTCTTTCCATCCTTTATCACCTACCACTCTACCCCCACCTTAAAGCAACAAGCTAACTGCTCTTCTCATTTCCATTTTACATAGAAGACCTTTAAAATGAAAGAGTTTATAAAAATCATCTGGAACTAATCATGTGGGGATTCTTCTACCTCAAAAAATCAAGTCAAATCCAGTGTCTCTATTGTATTCTAAATGAAGGGGGGGGGTGTTGCTTTTGGAGCAAAGATCGTTCTTGGCATCATTTTTAAAACAATTTGTTTTCTTTTGAAATATCATGGAATATCTTTTTACATGATATCATCCCACTACAAAAATAAGTTCAGCTCACAGAAAGTTGATATACCTCTAAGTAGAGTGTTCTGTTATCCATCTGATTTGTTCCACAAAGTCACTTGCAAACTCTTGTTTCTTTATTCTGATGGGAATAAGGAGATGGTATAGACAAATCAAATTCACAGAATTTGATGATTCCCCCCACACACTTGGCTCAAAGGATTCCCTGTTCTTGTTTTTCCCTTAAGCTCTTGAATTGTGAGTTGTTGGTGGGGTGGTAGAGATAATGGTTATTTATCCATTTATTTAGCAAATATCTATTGAGTATAAGCCAAGCACCCACTATGAAGGAGAAGGAAAAGAGCAGAGGAATTGGAGTCAGAAAGATTGGATTTTACTTTTAGATCTGCCACTAATAATTTGTGTGACCTTGGGTAAGTAACTTCACCTCTCATTTATAAAAGGAAGGACCCCTAAAGTTCTTTCCAACTTTATAATCTCATCACTTGTTGACCTGGTTTTCTGGGTTCATTTCCTCCTCCCCAACCTCTTGCTAAATTTCCCTCTTTCTATCCACCTCTCTTAAACTAAAACATGAGATCCAGGTTTGCAACATGTCCTCAGAAGGACTTCTTTTGGGGGTCAATTTTCTTTTGCAAGGCAATGGTTAAGTGACTTGCCCAAGGTCACACAGCTAAGTAATTTTTTTTTAGGTTTTTGTAAGGCAAATGGGGTTAAGTGGCTTGCCCAAGGCCACACAGCTAGGTAATTATTAAGTGTCTGAGACCGAATTTGAACCCAGGCACTCCTGACTCCAGGGCCAGTGCTTTATCCACTGCACCACCTAGCTGCCCCTCACAGCTAGGTATTAAGTGTCTGAGGCTAGATTTGAACTCAGGTCCTCTTGATTCCAGGACCAGTGCTCTATGCACTGTGCCACCTAGCTGCCCTCAGAAAGATTTCTTGTTTAGAACACCTATTGCTCATTTTCTCTTCCACAAGTTTTTTGTCAAGTAGAATTGTGGAAATCATTCATTCTGTAATTCTACCAACAAAATTTGATTTAATGCACTATGCAGAGGGCATTGCACATACAAAGTTGTGTAAGATATTTGTCCTGTGTTCAAGGAAATTATCATAGAGTGAGGGAGAAAGTGACTTCTATAATATCTTTGGCATAGAGTGGAATGTATGATAAGTATAACATAATTAGTAAAACAAACCCTGTACATCATAGCATGGATTACTAAAGGTGGCTCTTGAATTTTTAACTGCAGAGATCTGAGAAGGCACTGTGGAAAAGGTAATATTTGCGTTGCATTTTGATGTGTGAATAGGGTGTTCAGGATAGAGATAAATGCCAAAGCAAAGAATTAGAGTCAGGAAGGCACAAAGTGGATTGAAAGAAAAAGGAATCCAGATTGGTTACAATCTAAGGTTTCTATAAGGGATTACTGGAAAGGTAGATTTGAATCGAATCATAGAAGGCTTAGAATGTTAGTTGGTGTTAAGAGTAGAGTGGAGAGTAGAGGTAGAGTAGAGGAGTAGAGTAGAGTAGAGTAGGAGACATGATCCTAGTAGTGCCTCAGGAAAGCTGATGTGATGGCAATGTATTCAACAGACTGGAGAAACTGCAAGCAGAGATAAGATTTTAGAACTGAAAGAAACATGAAACATTATCTAATCCAGTACCTAACTTTTTTGTGTATCATGAATCCCTCTAGCAGTCAAGTGAAATCTCCCCAGAATTGGATTACAGAGGAAAACAATTACACAAAAATGCAGTTATAAAAATATTTTAAAAACACAAATTCATGTATGCCTAAAGTGCTATAAAACTATACAAATTTTTTGATCCATTCCTAGGTCTGTATCCCAAAGAGATTAAAGAAAAAGGGAAAGGATCTATTTTTTTTAAAAAAATATTTATAGGAGTTCTTCTTTGAAGTGGTAAAGAATTAGTGAATGGTTAAACAATTTGTAGTTGTGGTATGTGATCCTGACGGAGTTTTATTGTGCTGTAAGAGATGATGATGTGGATGGGTTCAGAAAAGCCTGGGAAGACTCATATGAACTGATGCAGAGTGAAATGAAAAGAACTAGGAAAACATACAGAGTAAGAGTAATATTATATTATGATCAACTGTGAATGACTTAGCTACTTTGATCAAGAGAGTGATCTAAAACAATTCCAAAGGACTGTGATGAAAACTACTCTCCACTTCCAGAAAGAGAACTGATAAACTCTGAGTGAAAATTGAAACATATTGTTTTCCACTTTCTGTATTTTTCTTGCCTTTTTTCTTGGCAACATAGCAAATGTGGAAAATAATTTCACAGAGATATTTGGAACTCAAAATTTAAAAAATGCTAAAGATTATCAAATAATAAAAATAGAATCTAAAAAATTAAAAGCACAAGTTCATGGACTTCAGAATAATAATCCCTGATTAACTCCCATTTTACAGATAATAAACTAGGTTTGAAATCTTCAGAGTTTGAAGTAGGGTGGATAGGAACATTGAAAATGGAAACAAATGAATGGTTGTTAGAGACATAATAGGATTTTGATGTCTGGCTTTGAAGCTACTAAAATGGGACAGTCAGGTGGAACAGTTGAAAAAAAGGTTCTGAAGTCAGAAAGATCTGGGCACATCACCTCATCTGTTTTTGTCTTTTTTTCCTTAATTGTAAAATGAGGGTCATAATAGAATCTACCTCCCAAGGTTGTTGTGAAGATCAAATGAGATAAAAATTGTAAAGCACTCAGGATAGTACCTGGTGCATTATAGATACTTAATAAATGCTTGTTTCCTTCCCTCTTCCCTCCCTTCTTCTCTCCCTTCCTTCCTCTTTCCTTCTTTCCTCCCTCCCCTCATTCCTTTCAGTGGTAGGATTCAAATAAATTAACAACCAGTTCTCTAACGATCCTTTTAAGTATACAAAAAGATATACCAAAAGATAATTTAATTTTTCATGAGGACCATAAAAAGAGGTTCACAAAACTAGATTGTATTATATTACTCACAGTAAGCAAATGTATCTTTATGGAGGGAAAGAAGCCATGCGACCATAGCAGCCAATTCTGGAATATATGCAAAACCAAAACTCATTCAACCTATTCTAACTCTTTTCTTCTTCTTCTTTCATAGCTTCTGAAATTGGGCAATAAGAAAACACTTGAAATCTACATTTCTATTGGTTCATTGTGTCCCAACTATTGGTTTCACTGTTCAGGGAACACCAGTGCACTCATAATATCTTTTTCTCTTTACACTATATGTTTGTTTCCTGAAGTAACAAAAATGAGGGAATTAAATTGAGTTTTTTCATGAAAGGTATGAGTTTTAAGAAATGAATAAATAAAATTTACAAGCATAGTTCCATCAACTTTTTTTCACCTAGGGACAGAATGCCAATTACTATGGGTGCTTTGAAAATGCTGCTGTGCAGATAAACATTTTTTAAAAAGAGTAAGGAATGTAAATTTATGATTTCCACATTGGGCGGCTGCCCAGGCATCCACCCTGGCATCCACCCTAGAGAGAATCCTGATTACCAAGTTCCATTTTAACAATGTATAACTGGCTAAATCTCACCACCACTTCCTCCCTCCCCTCCTTCCTCCTTCCTCCTTCCCTTCCTCCTTCCTCCTCCATTCCTCCCTCTGTTCCTCCTCCCTCCTCCCTCCTTTGCTTGCTTGCTTCCTTCCTTTTCCACTTCCTCCCTCCTTTCTTCCCCTTCTTCCTTCATAAATATTTTATAAAGTGATTCATTGAGTCTAGGTGGCTAGAGTTAGAATTAGCAAGAGGTAGAAAATGACTCCAAGATTTTGAGATTGGGTGACTGGGTGTTCTTAATAGAAATCAAAGAAGAGGAATTGTTTTGGGAAAGAAGATGAAGGCAAGGCTTGATTCTCATCTTGAAGGAAGAGAGCTATTCCATGAGATAAAGGGAAGGAGGCGTACCTTTCAGATTTGAGGGAGCAGTCAGTACCAAGGTACAGAGATGTGAAGAGTATTTTGTGTGAGGAATAGAAAAAAGGTCAATTTCTATGAAATAGGAATGAGGAGTAATGTGTAATAACACTGCAAAGATTGATTGAGGATGGGTTGGAGGACTTCAGAGGCCAAAGAGAGGAATTTATGTTTTTCCCTAGAGATAACAAACTAGGTAAGAGGTAATAAGAGCATGAATTTCAGTGGTCCCCTTATGATAAAGAGAAGGGGTCATATGTAAATGAGGCAAAGGTAGAATAGCAAGATTTGGTAACTTATTGGATTTGTGGGGTGAAATGGGCAGTTAAGGATAACCCTGAGATTAGAGTAGAATTGTGATGTATTCAATAAAAGTAGGAAAGTTTGGGGATGGGAGTAAAAGTTTTTAAAGAAAGATAATGACTTCTATTTTGGACATAATGAATTTGATAATATTTCTGGAACATTTGATTCAAAATTTTCAATGTGATATGGGGCTTGAGTTTAGAAGAGAGATTAAGAGTGGGTGTGTAGATCTGAAAGTCATTAAATAGAGATGATTATTAAACCCATGGAAATTACAGAAGACATTGAAAGGGAGAAAGAAGAGAAGAGGGCTCAGAATCGAGCCTTTGGGAAGGTCCATTATTAGAAGTAATGATAAGGATGATGAGCTAGTAAAGGAGCCTGAAGACTGGTCAGACAGGTCAAATAGCAATGTGGTGAGAACCTGAGGAGAGAATATTCAGGAGGAGAGGGTGATCAACAGTGAAAGGTCAAGAGGAATGAGAACTGAAAAATGGGCATCATGTTGACAATTAGGAGATTCTTAGTAACTTTGTAGAGGGCAATTTCAGTTGAATGATGGGGACAAATTTAAAAGAAGAATTTCCCAACTGATAAATCATCAAAGAACATAAACAGGTAGTTTTCTGAGGAAGAAATCAATGACTATGAAAAATGACTACGAAAAAAATTGCTCCAAATTACTAATAGAGAAATGGAAATTCTAACATCTTTGAGATTCTATCTCACACCCAATCAGATTAACAATTCTGATCCCAAAAAGGAAAATATTTAGCTAGAGGGATTGTGGGGAAACAGATATATTAATGGATTTTTGGTAGATTTGAGAATTGGTCTGACTATTCTAGAAAGCAACTTGGAACTTTGCCTCCCAAACCTTGCATACACTTTGACTCATTGATATCACTACCAAGTCTATGCCTTTAAAGACATCAAAAAAAAAAAAAAAAAAAGAGGGAAAGAACCAATATGTTAAAAAAAATATGTACATCAGCTCTTTTTATGATGGCAAAAAACTGGAACCTAAAGGAGTTCCCTTCAATTGGAAAATGGCTAAATGAGTTGTAAGTGATGGAATAATATTGCACTCATAGAAATGATGTAGAGAGGGGCAGCTAGGTGGAGCTATGGATAGAGCACTGGCCCTAGAATCAGAAGGACCTGAGTCCAAATCTGACCTCAGACACTTAATAATTACCTAGATGTGTGAACTTGGGCAAGTCACTTAATCCCATTGCCTTGCAAAAAATAAAAATAAACACTTAAAAAGAAATGATGCAGAGAGACATTTCATAGAAATCTGAGAAGACTTGTATGAATAGATGCAGAGTGAAGTGAGCAGAACCAGAGAACAATTTATACAATTACAGAAAACACTTAAGAATTTGATCAACACAATGACCAACCATAATTCCAGAGGCCTCCTGATAAAATATGATAACTATCTCCTAATTAAGAGATGATTAGATCAGGGTGCAGATAAGACAAATTTTATTTTGGACATGGTCAATGTGGGAATTTGTTTAGCACAACTAAGCATATTGTTATAGCAATTTTACATTCTTTCTTTTTCAGTGGTGGGAGAGAAGGAGAAAGGGGAGGGGGAGGCAGGAGAGAAGTTGGATTTTCTTTTATTGAAAAAATTAAATTTAAAAAGAAAGTCAATGATCATTTTATTACAGTACAGCTGCCTCAATAGTAATTGAATCTAATTCTGTATCTATGGATCAAAAATGGAATGGCATCAGAAAACACTCTAACTTTTATAATAGATGCTTGTGTTTCTGTCTGAGTAAAGGAGCAAATATCAGAAGAAACCAAGAGTTTCTTTCCTTTTTAGTTTCTGAGCATTGTTGCATCCTGCAGAACAAGAATGGTATAATCAGATTGTTACACAGTATTAATAATAATAGTGGTCAGTCAATAAACATTTATATAAGCACCTTAATTAGTATTGGTACTCAGTAATATCTATGATACTGTCCAAATTAATTCAAGGGCCAAGGTGTCTTGATTCCATTCTTTCTCATGGCTGCCATCTTTTTTTTTAATGCTAGCATCTTCTTGTTTACAAATGGAGGGTGAAAAGGGGCAGGAGAAGCAATACTCTCATGAAGTGTGTATCCTTGAAGAACAAGATCATCCTGAGGAACTGCTGTAAATCTATAATATAAATACTGCCTTAGGCACTTATGCAAACCATACGGTCTTTGGCCACACAATAATCAGCTTTTTATTAGTAGAAAGATATTTGACCACATCTGTGCAGCAGCATTTACCTGCCATGCTAAATGATTTTGTCCATTGTCTTAGTACCCACAATAAGAGTTGTCCTACAATAAGGGGGTTCTTATTTTCTAATAACATAAAACTCTCCATGGCCTTTGGGTCCAGAAAAATAGCAGCCCTAATAACAGTGATTTTTAGCTTCTTGAGCAGACCAAAGACAAAGTTCCCAAGCTGAATTGCAAAAGGACATCTTGTTTATACATTGTTCTTTTGGCAGAGATGTAAATTTGAGAACTAGAGGCAACCTTGTCTAATGATATCACTTAGGTAGCTCTTTCCTGCAGTAGTATCACATGGAATGGTCTGTCCTGAGATAGGCTAACAAGGAAGAAGGCTAGATTCATGATATAACGACGGTTCCTAATCTGGGTTCCTGAACTTATATTGTAAAAAATATTTTGAAAACAATATTGCAGTATAACTGATGTCCTTATTAATCCTGTATATTTTATTTTAGTCATTTAAAACTCCCCATAGTCTTCCTCAGACTGCATAGGGGGGTCTAAAGGACTCTTGCAATTGTAATGTGCAGATTCATTGTGGGTACATTTTGATGCAGTTGGGAATTATGAAAATGTCTGATGATACTGCTAGCTCAAATGAACTTGGCATTAATTAAACCAGAAGAGCAGAGTTGTGAATTTCTCAAATCTTTCTTAAATCAATGTAAAATATACATATTCTATACATATCATGGATACACATTTGATGTGTCCAGAAATATTAGAATCAACTAACACTGTATCCTACATTAGTTAATCACATTAGCTTAAAACTAGTAGAAAGTGAGAAGGGGGAAATGACCAAGAAAACTGTGAAAGGATCAAGGTTTAGAAAAATAGAAGAGATGGAGCACTAGTGGAGGGATTAGGTCTAGGTTGGGTGCCCAATGAGGCTATGGGCAGTCAAGAGCCAAGAGGTATGTATATATAAGTATATGTGCATGCCTCATGAGTGATATTTGCTTGAGATATATTTTTCAGGTTTCACAATTTTTCCCACATCTTGCTTGCCATACTTGCCCTCGAATTAGTAAAATAGTAAAATCACACATTCATGGTAATGGGGATTGGAAAACTATCCTTTCCTGCTCATCTTTTGGTCACTTTGAAGACCAAAGTCCTTTTCTGTTCAGGTCACAGTTCTACTTCACATGGACCTCAAGTTTAAGTGAGCCCATGGGCCTTCTAAACTCTATCCTAGAATCCTTTCAAATTCTATCTCAGACACATAAAGCCAGCTTTGTCAGACAGTCCTATTTGGGAAAGCTAGCAGTCTTTCCTTTCCCATGGTAAATACTGGAGGTGAATAGGCAGGGAATAGGCAGAGGTTACCTAGTACTCTACAGAGTCAGGTTGAATCTTACATACTTGGAGCAGTTTTCATATTAGTCATAACTCCCTCTACCAACTTGAAACAGGGTCATATAACCACTTTGTATCAGAAATCAAACTTGAACTCATCTCAAGATAGATGCCCTATTTATGAGAAGTCACTATCATTCACAAATAGGAAAGAAAATAACCGGACAAAGAGGTTTTGTAACCTTATAGTGAAATAGAATGAAAAGAGCACTAGAATAGGAATCAGGAGACTTGGGGTCAAGAACCAAATCCATAACTTTGGGAAATGGTTTTGGGAAGAAGGGTCCTTAGGGAGAACCCATCATAGCTTCTCTTTTAAGTTCCCTTTGTCCTTCTGTCCCTCCTACAAACTTGACTTCTAGGGTAACTGTCTTTTCTTATCAATTCTCTCTACTTTGACTCCTCTCATCCAAGACTTCAGTATACATATCATTCCTTTTTTTTTCCACCTTTGGATCCTGGAAGAACAGGGTTCTTTTGGCTTTGAGTCCTAGGTCCTTCCTCATCTTGGCCTCAGGGAAGATCAATTTTATAGCCATTTGAACTCCACTCCAGCCCATACAAACACCTTAACCATCTTTTTCTCTTAGTTCTGGGGAATCAGCTTTTAGGAAGAACCCAGTATAGTGGAGGAAAGAGGATATGCCCTCCTTTGTCCTTGAATTTCATTTGGCTTCTTTAGGAACAGTCTCATAACCCCAGTCCTGCTTTAGCTAGATCAGCTTTTATTTAATTTGCTTATCTCATTCATCTCCACACCTATGTACCAATTACAGGGCTAGGCACTAAAAAGAAAAATCCAGACATTTGATTATTTTTCCTAAACTCACAATTTCCCTAAAATTTCCAACCTCCTACCAGAACACTCTTCTGATTCACCAGTCAGTCTACCTGGGTGGCCCAGAACTCTACAAGGTTCATTGTTTCCTCTTCAAGAGTATTTGCATAAACCAATAGCACACTTGCAATGAGATTATGCTTTAATTCTTTTGTCTTCAGTGTGAGGGACTGAGCCCCCCAATCCACAATGATTAGAAGGCAGAAGGGTCTTGTTGGCTTTTGCCTGCCAGAGGAAAAGACTGTCACATCATAATAGAAAGAAGCTATCCTGGGAATCAGGAAACCTTGGTTCTCTCCTGGTTCTGGGACCTTGGGCAATTTATTGAAACCTCTGAGTCTCAGTTTTTTCCATCTGTAAAATGGAGAGAATAAGACTAACACCTATCTCGATAGGGCTATGGCAAGGGAAGCCTAATTTCATGACATCTTTGTACTCTGCATCCTGGACACTGCCATCATGATAGTTCATGGTGTCTATCACCACCAAGGTTTGCAAAGCACTTTACACGTCTCATTTGAGCTTCAAGACTTCACAATGAATGAGGCACCCTATAAGTAGCCCAGTTTCAGAGAAGAGATTGAGTCTGAGTAGACTGAATGAGGGCACAGCTTGTTATCTGGGTGGCACAGCAGATAGAGTGCTGAGCCTAGAGTCGGGAAGACAAGTTCAAATTGTGCCAAAAACCACTTACTAGCAGTGTAACCTTGGCCAAGTCACTTAATTTCTATTTGCCTCAGTTTCCTCATCTGTAAAATGGGAATAATAACGGCACCTTCCTCTTAGAGTTGTTTTTGAAGATCAAATTAGATAATAATTGTAAAGTATAGCAAGCAGTATATAAATGTTATTATAATTTTGATGGGAAGGGACCTTAGAAAACATTATGTTACATATTAAGAAATTGGAGCCCTGAGAGATATTGTGATTTATCCTAAGCAGAGCCAAGGTTCAAACCCACTTCCTATGATTCCAGACTCAGTACTCTTTCCACCAGACCACACTGCCTCTCTAATATGTGGTTCTTAAATTCACACTGTGAATACTAGAGGATTTGAGTGAAAGAGTATGGAAGGAACAGAACAAAATGATCCCCACTACTGGGAAAACAACTTATCACACATGCCTTATTTATGGTAGGTCAGTATCATTCACAAATAGAAAAGACAGAGTTATCAGGCAAAAAGGTGTTTAGTGACCTATACGAAATTAATTACTTGGTTGTCTTTGTGAATTCCCGGTGGATGTGTACACACATCAGGAAAACTAAGACCACAGCTGACTGTTATTTGACAGCCTGAACAAAGGCCAACAGTTGAATGAGTGGGAAGACTTAGGGAAACCGATGGATTCAACCAGTAAAGTGGTGGGACAGTGGCTGCCCCACTTGTTACAATAATGAGCTGCCCTCAAGGGAAGCAGACCTTGATCAAAAGTGACTCCACAATAATAATGTCATATGCATCCCTACCCCCCACTCCCTACACTCAATACACAAACACAAAGTCTCCACCTCCATGAGAGGCAGCATGGTATATGTAGTTGGTAGAGAGCTGGCCTTAGAGTTAGGAAGATTTGGATCCAAGTCACTTATTGGTTATGTGACCCTGTCCAACTCAGCTCTCTTTAAGGTTCAAGGCAGATTCATTAATTTTTCAGTCATTTCTGATTCTTGGCAAAGATACTATAGATGAGAAACTGAGGTAAACAGAGTAAAGTGACTTGCTCAGGTTCACACAGCTGGTAAGTGTCTTGAGGCTGGATTTAAACTCAGGTCTTCTTGACTCTAGGCCTAGCATCCTACCAGCTTTCTCACCTAGTTTCCTCTTTCCTTTAAGTGGGGAGTGGTCTTCATGTTAGGATAGGTAGCTCCAAAACTCTTTTTTAAATGAGATGCCTTTCTGGGAAAGATGGAGGGGGAAAGAAGCAGGAGGGAATCTACGCAACATAAAACCAAAGATGTCAATAAAAATTCATTTAAACAAAAGACTGGGAACACTAATTCAGGTTTCTCATTTCACATTCTTCCATGCTAACTTGGATTCTCTTGTCTTAGATCAGCACCCATATCAAAGGGGGGTAGATTATGTTGAGGAGCATGAAGATACCAAAGTCATGGATAAAAACTAAAAAGTAGATGAATCTAATTTTCCTTCACCTTGTTGAGCCTTTTACTCTCATTGTCTAGTGTCCTCATTCTTGGATATTTCAGGGATCCAAATTTCCTCATGTTCTCTCTCTCTCTCTCTTTTTTAGGTTTGTTTTGTTTTTTTTTGCAAGGCAAACGGGGTTAAGTGCCTTGTCCAAGGCTACACAGCTAGGTAATTATTAAGTGTCTGAGGCTGGATTTGAACTCAGGTACTCCTGACTCCAGGGCCGGTCCTTTATCCACTATGCCACCTAGCTGCCTCTCTCATGCTCTCTTTTGTTGGTCTAAACTCCTATGCTGTGGTACCTTTATCAAAGAGTACCTGAAGTGCTTTGGACTTCAAAATTATAAGCCTTCTCACTGTCAGACGATACTTTCTTTCAAGTAACACACATTCCTTTAGGAAACTTTAAAATAATTAGGGATTTTTTTTTATTTGTTTGCTTGTTTGTTTTGGGTGGGATTAGAAACATGATTCTATGGAGACTATTCTGACCCAGGCATCAGAGAACCTGAATTCCAGGTCCAACTTTGCCATTTAGTACCTATGTGACCTTGAGTAGCCTACTTAACCAATGTGGACCTCAATTTCTTAATATGTAAAATGATGGGGACGGACTAGATCAGAGGTGTGAAATTCAGTTCTGCCTCAGGTGAGCCCAAGTCATTTAAAAAAAACCAAATTGAACAAAAAGTTTAGCAAAACCAAAAAGTTTAATTAAAAAAACAAAAAAGCTTAACAAAAAGTAAAAATATAATATCACTTAGATCATGTTAAATTTGTGCTTTTCTAAATCAATATTTGATTAGCCAGAATTCATTTCTATTTGAGTTTGATACTACTGGACTAGTTGATCTTTGCAGAACCCTTTAACTTTAAATCTATGATTCTATAGTGATGTCATTAAAATAATTCATATCACCAACTAGAATAACTTAGTTACTTTCTTATTTTTATTTAATAAGTTGATGAGATTTTTGCAAAAGGTAGTAGCCTTGACTTCTTTTTTCCTACTCTTAGTCACCACCCTCTGATCTAGCACATTTATGGGAGCAGAGATCAGCCACTGGACACCTGACCATTTTCACTGGTTGTCCCCCATGTATGAAATATTCTTCCTCCTCTTCTCTGTTTCCCCACCTCCCTTGGCTTTCTTCAAGCCTCAGCTAAAGCCTATCTTCTGGAAGACCTTCCTGATTCCTTTTAATGCTAGCATCTTCTCTATCAATTATCTCCAGTTCATAGTGCATGTAGTTTGTGTGTTCAGAGTTGTTTGCAAATTGTTCTTCCCATCTCCACCCAATTAGACTATGAGCTCTTAGAAAGGAAAGACTAGAGTTGGTTCTTAATTAATGTTCATTGACAAAACTGATTGAAAAGGCAGTATTGACCTACCAGCTTTACAAACAGAAACAAAATTCTCATATCTTCAAAATTCACAATTTAAAAGCCAGAGTCAGAATGTTAAGTTGATTTACCTTAGATAATATTCATGAAAATATACTATTCCCCAGATCCTAGGACAGCTCTGAGCACCTGATAAAACTGAATTTAGAATTCATTTTTCAAGCCATTGTGCTAGTAACCCAAATGGGGTTGGCTAAAATAAAATTGAGGATTCTTCTGAACCACTGAGGGTTTTTACAATCTATGAAGCTTCTTTTTTTTTTAAATTTTATTTATTTAAGGAAATTGAGTTAAAGTGGCTTGCCCAAGGTCCCACAGCTAGGCAATTATTCAGTGTCTAAGATCAGATTTGAACTCAGGGCCTCTTGACTCCAGGGTCAGGGCTCTATCCACTGTGCCACCTAGCTGCCTTATAGTCTCACAACCTAGGTCTCAAGGTCTGAATGGAAATTTAGCTCTCTAGTGCAGGGTTCCTTATACTGCAGATGGGTAGAAGTATAATAAAATTTGTGACACTACACTACAATAAGACAGTCTGGTTTACCTACCCAGATATCTTGGTGTTCAAGGAACTTAGGCAGGAAGAAGACTTGGACTCCATATGGGCAGAATGATGAAAGAATAAGCAGAACAATAGTCAGCTCACAGCACAATCCACAGAATGGCTTTATGTGCCAATTTGATGGGAGGATGAGGTAGAGTAGGAAAGATACCAAATGGCCAGAAATTATATTTGCCAAAATTACATGGAGCAGGACCAAAGGTTCTAGCTTTTCCAGAACATTGTTATGGTTGATTGGAATCTGCCTAAAGTCATTTTTTTATTTCTCCCTCTTGTCTAACCCCACAGCTTTTTCCTCATTGGTAAGTTTTGTTCTTTACTACATCTTATATCTTTTTTATCCCCCTTTCCTATTTTTTCATATCCTTTCCACAAATGTTGCTCAGTAAATCAGATTTATTTTTTTGTTAAAGTTCCATTTTCAAGGGAATGTCACAACTATCTTCCTCTTCCTCATTGATTTTTCCTTCTGATTTAGGTCAGACTTATGTCCTCACTAGCTCCACCCATCCTATTAGGACTGTGTTCTCCAACGCTTATCTGTATACCTCACTCCCAAAACTGAGCCTGAGATTTAGTTTTGCTCCTCCTTGTTCCCTGCATATTATACAAGGCAGAAGTTTGTTTTAACTGAGCACTCCCCTTTAGAGTATGGTCAAGCCTTATGGGTTTGTTTATTCTAAGGACCACCTAAATATGTCCTATTTCATGACTCAGATACTTAGTACTATAACTCTAGCAAACTGGTCTAGAAAATGAGTTATTGGTTACAAGGATAGTGTGTGGTGGATCCAGCCCCACAACTAAAAACAAAAAAAACACAACTCATGCTATAGCCATTCACTATATTTATGAACAAAAAGCAGTACTTTCATTTTGTTTGTTTTTGGATACTTATTTGGGCAATTGCATTTGGGTGCTCAAGGTATACATTCTTATACTGGTTATTGAATGGAACTGGGGATAAAATTGGTGAATGTCTGGCATAGGGGACATTAAATAGTGGAGCCCCCCAGATGGGGCCCCATTGGCTTCTCGGCCCCCCACTTGCAGCACAAGGATTGTCTTATGTGCCACTGACAAGGACTTCATGGTTCAGAAACCATTAGAAGGGAGAGGGTAAGACTCTCGTTTCCTGAATGGATTCATGTAAGGCTGTTTCCAAACCACTGCCGAGAGCCTTGGGAATGAGCTAAGTGTAGCTGAATGGCTGCTGTTGAGGACTGCATGCATGGTTGCATTTTTTGTGTGTGGTATGTCTTTAAAAGTGGGAAGAGCTGATGAGAGAGAGAGAGAGAGAGAGAGAGAGAGAGAGAGAGAGAGAGAGAGAGAGAGAGAGAGAGAGAGAGAGAGAGAGAACATTTCAGGAAATGATTGGGGTGCATCTGGTCATTGCAGGAGCATCTCTTTTAAATTTATAATCAGGACCTAGGGCTGGGAAGTGTCCTGCCCTTGCCCACAGGGGTTGGCAGGGGACAATAAGGCTAACTATAGTGGTGCCTGGGGTAGCAGTGGAGTAAAGGAAAGGACCAGATATCAGAAGTCTGATCTTTTCCAAGATGGAAAAAAGAGAAGAGAGAAAACCTTTAGTTCTGAGGACAGACCATAAGGGCTATTCTTCCTTAATACTTGGGATTAGCTACATATGTAGTTTTTCTTTCAAATACTATACTGGTAGGGGATTATTTCCTTGGACCTATGTGTATTTTTTTAAATAAATGTCAACCAAAAAGTAAGGTGCTATTTCAATGAAATTAAAGAAGTTCATTTCCCAGTCTGTCTTGTAGACTTGAATGGTTTAAGTAACTATGATTCTAGGTCAGGTTTCTGACTTGCGCATCTAGGAAAGGCCTCCTTTATTCTCCAGGGAGTCTTGGACTGCTCATCTGAGCCTTTACCACATGAAGAGGTGAAGCAGTATTTACTTCTTGGTGTCTTTTGCTCCCACCCCCTAGGGGGCCCAACACCATCACCCTCTACTCCCCCCCCCCCCCCCATACTTCTGACTGTTGCCATGGTTAGCTTCAGGCATCCAAAAGGAAAGACAGTTCTAGGACTAGATACAGCAGGAGAGACCAGGGAAGAGTAGAAGATTTACTAAAAGTTGTACAAGGTGCTTAAAACACTCAACAATAGCAGCAGCAGCAGCAACAACAACCACAATAGATTGAAAAGAAAAGAACAAAAGAATCTACAACAGGACAATAAAGAATGTCAGTCAAGAAAAGGAATCCTTAGCAAAATGATGCTGAACTGATTTCAAACCAAATTGGGGGGAGTGTGTGGGGGGGAAGGAGCATCATTAATTAAGATCAATGATTCACCCCTCTCAAAAATACAAACAAGCCTATATATAACCAAAACCTGGAATTGGGAATGTCAGTGACCAGAGGGAGTAATTTGTAATATCCCAAATAGATGAAAAGTCTCAAAGGATACAGATCAGGAAAAGTCTATCAAAATTATCTTAGAAAGAGGATTCATTGGGTTCTCAGTTTAGTATATGCTAGATGGGAAAATTTAGATAAAATAAAGAAGTCAGCCTGGAAGAGGTTGAAAAGATAACAGAAGAAATAATGATTTTAACAAATAGGATTTCCAGGAAGAAATGAGAAAACAATGTAAGACTAAGAGAAATGCTTATTGAAGAGTGAGGATAGGAATTTCTTGGAATCTTCAAATGGTGGAACTAGAAAAGAGACCTTAGAGTCATCTAGTTTAACCCCTTCATTTTATGGGGACACTGAGACCCAGGCAAAGGAAATAACTTGCTCAAGGTTGATGGAAGAGCCAAGATCACCAGTAAGGCTTCTGATTTTTTAGTTTTGCAGGGTGTTCACCACAAGATAGTTTGTTTGCTTTTTAAACACCTGAGTATACTTGAATCTAGGCAGATAGGAAGAAATCAGAGGGCAGAAAAAGAATAACAATGAGGGAGAGTGAAGGGTTAAGAGGGTAGACAGCAGGAAGGTACATAACTTGGGCAGGGAGGGCCAGTAGAGAAGAGAATAGTAATATATGAGAGAAAAGAAGTAATGTTATTTAGCAAGGGGGGGGGCACAGCTGAAGGAGGAGAGAGCCAATTATAGGGGATTTAAGCATCATCTTTGTATAGGAAGGACAGCCTATTAAGCCAGGATGATCCCACATCTTCCTCTATCCATTCTCTCTGTGGAAAAGAAGTAGGAGCGGAAAGGGGGGAAAATGATAGGGGTCACCCAGTACGAAGGTTTGGAAGTTCAAAGGAAAAGGAATTAAGGAGAAAGCATAAATGATTTGGGGTAACACCAACAGGGTACTGGGGGAAATGGAAGATACAAAGAGAAATCAACACCATTAGTGAAATGGAGAGATTTAGGAATAGTTATCCTCCTCTAAGATAAAGTTAAATTTCTCTTCCTTTTTTAAAGTTAAATTTCTTCATTAGTCAAACTGTAGTTTTTAAAATTAGGAATATATGTTTATTGCTCAACACTGAAATAGCATGCATGATATTTGAGATATTTTAAAGTAAAATGACTATAAGATTTGAGATTTTTACTTCTAATGATTAAAAATGGAGAGAGATTAATTCAAATGAACAAAATGTTTGAAGTAATGAGTATATTTTTTTTTTTAATTTTTGGATCACTGGTTTCAGTGGGAAGGTAATCCTGTATTTTGATATTTTTGAATGACATTTTCTCAAAAATTAAAACTAATCAATTTCCCATTTTCCCCTTTGATTAACTATGGTAATAGTGAGACTGAAGAAATAAGGATCATTTTCCTTTCTCATATCAAGACACAGAAAGGGGTACTCAAGGAAGAACAATGATTATTTTGTTCTAACTTTAAAATTGTTTTGAGAGAGGAGCTTAAGGAGTGGATTTGTCATTGATTTTTATAGTGCTCTCAAAAAAGATGCCAGAGATAGTTTAATAAGGTTTTCTATAACAAAATGAATCCTTTGATTAGTTTCTTAGTTGATCATATTTATTAATATTGCCTGGGTATAATTTGGATTCTATATTATCAAAACAATCTTTTTTTTTCTTTTGAATTGTACTTATAAAATTTTCTCTCTCTTGCCATTAAAGCATTTCATCACTGGGGCAGTTACATCAAATAATCTTTTTGAAAAAAATTCAAAATAACTATCTGATTATGTGAATTAATACTTTAGCATGATGCTGAAAGCTAACATATAAGAAAGTGAAAGTCTAATACTCCCACTGATGGAACCTGAATATAGTTCACAAATCTATAACAAATTTATGGTTTCACTTTGGCCACATTACTTAACATCTCCTGGATTCAGTTTCTTCTTCTGTAATTAGACATATTTTTATTTGCTTTAGAGAAATATGAGCATAAAAGAGATTATCCACAGAGGAGAATTGTGAATTCTCAGAGAAAGGCATGCTAGTCAACATATGGTCTCTTATTTTGTTTTTGGTGGCATTGGGGTGATGAGAGGTCTGGACCTTGATGTTTATTTGACCCCTGTTCAGAAACTTTCCCCACTGATAAATGTAAGCAACTAAGTTCTTAACTATAACCTTGGAGTATTGAGAGTTTAGGTGCCTTTGCTTATGCGGCTAATTAGCTATTAAAAGCTATTGTTATTAGTTCATTTGACTCTGTGTGACCCATTTGGGGTTTTCTTGACAAAGACACTCTCTCCTTCTCCAGCTTATTTTAAAGTTGAGGAAACTGAGGCAAACAGGGTAAAGTGATTTACCCAGGGTCACAGAGTTAGTTAGTGTTTGAGGCTAGATTTGTTGCTTCCTGACTCTAAACCTAGAGCTCTATCCACTGCACCACCAAATTGCCTCAAGAGGAGTGGACCAGAACACCTAATTCCAAAACAGGTCTTCTATTCACTTCTATGACACAATGTCTCAAATGATAATGCGTCATATTAGACTATCCTGTTTGCTTGAAGGGACCTTAGAGCACATGTAACCCAGACCCTTCATTTGACACATGAGGGACATAGGCTCAGAGATAATAAATGACTTGTCCTAAATCATCCAGAGTATAAGTAGCAGAAGTAGGATTTGAACCCAGACTCTCTGACTCTGAATTTAGTATCTTTTCTATACAGCATTGTCTCCTATACTACAAATTATTTTAAAAATACAATATAATAATTAAAATATATATTATTTTATAAATATACATATATTATAACATACATATAATATAAATATATACATATAATATACATATAAATACACATATAATATAAAATACACATAATTAAAATGATATACA